>NC_061122.1:3235453-3266943 GCF_002878395.1 Capsicum annuum | reverse complement strand
AGAAGCAACAGGTTTAGGAGACTTCTCAACTTCAACAAGACACATTCTACAATTCCCGGCAATGGAAAGTCGACTATGATAACAAAATCTGGGGATATCAACGCCAGCAACTTCACAAGCTTGTAACACAGTCATTCCTTTAGGGATTTTGACCGGATATCCATCAACGAATACCTCAATAGCATCTTCCGGATTAGGGAAATGAACACGGGCACCTCCAACTGGGTTACGAGGAGGAAGATCTGGTTGTTGTACGGCGGCGGCAGAGGCATCGGCGTTATTGAGGTCCGGCGTAGAGGTGATTGTACGGAGGAAGTGTGTGGTGGGGCCGTTGTTATGGAAGATTCTAGAAGAAGATCGGAGGGTTCGAGAAGCGAGTAACCCTAATCCCATTTTTGTGATCTTCAGCTGTTATTCTTCTTCTCTGTGAATGGAATGGAGAAATGGAGAGAATATTTTTGGAGTGTGGAGAGCAGATGTGCTACGTTTGGTTTCCACAAATTTGTGAGGAAATGGAAACCGGGTCGGGTCGGGTCGGGTTATGAGTTTTGGGCCTAGAGTAAAATGGCCCATTAAGTAGATGGAAGTTCAGAAATGGGCTGGATTCATATTTGTAAAAATAACATAAATTCCAACCTTATTAGAATTATTTACACTCTCTCCCACTTCCTTAATTACTTTACTCTCTCTCCCGATTCATATACATAACAAGGCCGACATATGCATAGAAACCTTTGTATATGACAAGGTCAACATATACATAACTAGGCCAATTCATATACATAACAAGTATAACAAGACCGACATATACATAACAAGACCGACATATATATAACAAATCCGATTCATATACATAACAGGGCTGACATATACATAGAAAGCTATGTATATGTATTTTTAGAGAAAAATGGGATTTTTGTAATATGTTTGGAGAGACGAGATTTTTTGTAATAAGTGAAACTTAAGTTGTGAATTTGTGCAATTTTTAGTTCCTGTCCTCCATAAAAGAAGGCAAATAACATAAATCTCCACAGTTTGGAGCTTAATTATAGAAAATCCCAAAATTTTATGTAATTATTGAAAAAAACCGATTTTAGATCTGTCGAGATACTGAATTAGCTTCTTATACATAAAATGAAGATACATTTTTTTTTTTATTTGTAAAGATATATAATTAGCTTCTGATATATTTTTCAATTTTGGGTCTGTCGAGATACATAATACATCAAACGAAATACATTTTTTCCTTTGTAAAGATACATAATTAGCTTCTGATATATTTTTTCTGATTTTAGGTCTGTCGAAATACATATTTAGCTCCCCGATACATGCAACGAAGGTACATAATTAGTTGAAATTTTTATAATTACTTTGTAAGGGTGAGAATTTGTATAAATATGATAAGTTAAGGTGGATATTTATGTTATTTTTTCTTTGTCTTAAACTTTCATTGAGTTTAAAGTTTTTTGCACGGAGGAAAAGGTTAACAGTTCAAGATCACTCGCTTTTAACGTCATTCTTGTAAATAACATGATTTTGAGAATGCTACGTAATGCATAGAGTCCAGGTTAATTTATAACGTCTGTCTACCTACAAATCAATGTAGTGTATGGTACTGTACTTCAATGAATTATGTTGGAACTCACTTGTCTTGTCTTCGTAAGCTAGATACATGGGCACTCCATTCCGATTGGTTTATTGACTTGACACAAAACTTAGTAAAGCAGAGAAGACGTTTAAATCTTGTAATTTTAAACTAAAGATATGTAAAACATAGCAGAAGAAATGGAGCAAAACGAAAAGTAAGACAAATAAACTGAAACAGGGGGAGTACTATGCATTACATCTCATGCCAACATTGCACTAAGCAACTGGTGTTGCACCTTTACTGTCAAAACCATCATTCAACCAACAACTAAGAAGAAGAGAGAATAATGTAATTGACAAGTAAGAAACTTCAAACATCTCATAGCTGCAATTTACACTTGAATCTCATCCACAATACCAATTTTTCGCCCCAAGTGGGATTGCAGAGCATTTTTCGACAACGTTTTAAGCAATAATAACAGCTAAGAATTACATTTCCTTCTCGTCATTTCGCGAGGATGTGCTTTACAAGAATTCAGAATGCTATGTCACCAAAAATAAGTGTAATCAAGCGTTTCTACGTTAATCTCGTTTTAGGGCCTTTGTAATGAAGGCTTTTGAAATTACTATTATAATGTAGGACAATAATGTAATAGTAATACCTAACAGCAGAATCAAATGGTCATATCTAGAGTCCTGGACTGTGTAGACACGAAGCCTTATTGTGTCCCAGTTACTCTCTGTCCAAACTGGGTCGGCTTCTCCCATGGTATCGGAGGAATTATGAGGTAACACCTCCCAAGTGTCAGTGTCATACTTCAGTCGAGTTGAGTATGCTGGGACATACCTGAAATTACATTTGACAGATAAGTTCAGTGCAAGAAAAATGTATCCCAAACAACTAGAGAGCATCAAGCGAGAAAACTGGTGTAAATTACATTGTGAGGACAGCCTAACCAGCCCGGAAATCCAGTTACTGACCAACAATCATTGGTAAGCTGACCAAATCATCTGTTTTTATCAGCTAATGCAAGTCAAAGTAGGACTGGAGGCGAATCAAGGATTTGAACTATACGGGTTCAACCTTTGAGGTTCCTAACATTGAACCTATTTGTATCTTTAAAATTATGGGTTTAGACCTACTATTTATTGCACATGTAATAAATTTTTACACCTGCGTTTATGCTACGCATTGAAAGTAGTGGGTTTAGATGAACCTGGTGTCGCAACTCTATATCTGCCCCTCAATAGGACAAGCATACGACAGAAAGAACAGAGGCTTAACTAACATACAAGCTGGCATGAACTGAATTTCAGCAAATTAAAATTGTGGAACTACCTGGTCGTGGAAATGACACAAACACCCTTCCCGTCTGTCTCTGCTTTGACACACATTTCCCCATTGCCGCTGCAGCCTTTTGGACAAGCAGAGCTCACATTCTTTGAAGGGATAGCTGTTTTATCTGCTAGGAAATTCCACACGAACCGGGAAACATCCCCCACATTACCAAGATATGGCTGAGAAGAAGGTTCCCCCAGGACAACTCCCACATAATTGTTTGGGCAACTTGTAGAGGGAGCAATGTAACGATTTACCAGTTCACAAGTTAAGCCTGGTTCACAACTTAACAAGCAGCCGACAAGTTCTTCAACCAAGGAGGCATTTATGTTGATGCTATTCAAAACTGAATTACTTATTTCCTTCTTATCGCTGGCCAGAATGTACAAACTTCGGGCAACAACAGAAGCGGCTGCCACTATGGCAGAGGAGTTTATATTTGCTGCTAACATGGAAAAAATATTCTAAATTAGAAAACGTTATGTGATTCTACAACAATGAATTAATCCAGACAAAGGAAAGGAATCCGAAGAGTGAAATAACAACTCACATAGATCATCCAAGTGGCTGTGATAGAATTTATTAGTGAAGACAGCATCGAAGTCTTCAAGGACTACCCCAGAAGTCTCTGGATTCTGTTTAAGAACCAAAGAAATAAGATCCCAGCCAGACAAATGAATGGCAAGAGTTCCTTATTTTTTTTTTTTTTCAAACTGGTAACTTTGTATATTCCTTAAAACAGTACTGAAACTGTACTGGTCAGTATTTACAACATGTACTTCAAATCCTACTAGATCTTCCTAAATTGAGCCTAGTACATCAATTATGGAGATAGTATATCATTTGAATATATCTGATTAAAGAGTTTCTCATTTAATTTATACATTTTTCCAATCCATTGATAGCAATTGATTCTCTACCATTAACCATCATCACCAACATTCATACAGTCCTCCATCAAGCCTTTCATTAATGTCCAGTAATTTGAATATCCATGTAGTTCTTCTAAAGTTCATTATTCGAACTTCTGCTCATACTCTAGTAACTCTGTCCTTTTTTGTTTTAATCAGTATACTCTAGTAACTCTATTCTAAAGCAATAAAGAAAGTGCAAACACCAGTCGGATATTACAAGGATGTTATCAATTCCATTATTCCCTTCATCAATTTTCCTCCACCATCCTGTTTCTCCCCTCGGTGCCCCACCCTCAACTGCGAGGACCACTCATAAGCTGCTAAAAATTGAGGAAGCCGTACATATTTACTACAATATAATGCAGGGCATCATAGAACTTCGCACAAAATACTAATGGCAACTGGAACAGATAATGCAGGACTTCGTTTTGTTTTCTTCAAGTTACCTGTGAGAGGTGCAGAAAGTAATTTGTACACTCTTCCTGATTATCCTACCATCATATTATTTAACATTTATAATATCCTTTGAGAAGGAGAAAGTGCATTGAGTAGATCAAATTGAAGATCATGGAAGGCACAAAGAAAATAAACTATCATTTATAACAGAAATACTTGGGCATTTTCACCAACCTTCTTCAAAAATGTCATCAGTGAGGACGGGGGTAACCCTGGATTTGATTTACTGGCCCTTGAGATCTTAATGCTTTGTGTCTTAAGCGAACCTAGAGCATCCTTGAGGGCATTTAAAGTTCCACTTGTGGCACTCTCCTGCAAAAGTGAATCAGGTGATAGTGTGCCAAGTATTAGCCATGCTGATTGAAGAATCAAGTTTTTTGAATATAAAGCAGAAAGATAAGAAGCAGGCTAAATAAGAGAGCATCATATATGTGGTGATGATAGATTTAAATCGTTTTGAATTTCTTCAATATCTGGGTAGCAGTGTGTTAATAATTTCATGATTTGATTTCCATTAACATACAAGATTGAGGACAGATAAGTATACATATGATTGACATACTTTCACAGCTTAAAGTAAGCAACAAGCTGAGAATGCAGGAGATCATAATCTAACTAAACAAATATGCAATTTTTTTTGACAACACTACGCAATTATATAATTTTGTAGCACCTTAATTCTTAAAAATCATTATCATACAAAAATTATATACTTTCATAGTTCAAGCAAACATGTGAACAACAAAGAGATTGCAAATATTTGATAGTACAAATTAATAACCAAATTAGCAAGCAGGATAAAACCTTACCCTTGTACTATGAGCAAAGAATGTGTTATCATCCGGAGCGGAACCCTTTCCAACTGATCCAATTTCAAGAACCTATACAAACAAACTCGGATATAACACTGGTGTAAATGGACATGCTCGGTCTGATTAGGGGTCTCTAAATACATTAAAAACACAACTTGTAAATCAAAACATTTCATATGGAACTAAAGAATCCACCTAACAGAAACAACATCATAACCAGATCTTACCCCTAACATTAATAAACTAATAAATGTTAAATTTCACGCTTATTCAATAATAGAAGCATATCTAGCACGTGCTGAAATTGCAAAATAATCAACAACACAACTGGCTGGGATAACAATCAGCAGAAACAAGCGATCATTAGAAGAGAAGGGTCGGAATCAATAACAATTTAAGATTTATTTCTTCTGTATTCAGACCCTGAGGTTGAACGAGTAATTCTCAGATATATTTCTGACGTCTATAACCCTCTCATGCCATAATGACCTCATCAGAAAGAAAATACATGTCATTTTCAAAGTTTACATCAGATAAAAGTAGTTAGGCCATTAATGCACTCTGGCAAAAGTCATGCAACGGAAAATAAATACCTTTTCAATTAGCGCCAAGTCAAGTCCACTAACAGCATCAGAATGTTGATCAAGCTCAAGAAGAAATCTCCTACTGCCAAGATAGCCCCAGGCCTCCCCAGTGAAAACAGCAAATACAAGCTGCAGAAGGGAAGTGTCACAAAGCATGCATAGTAGGGTTACTAAACAGTATTTGATGCATACAATTAAGAAGACAAACTGGTAAAAGATTTTCATGATAATTGTTATAGAAACATAAACTAAAATAAGAAATGCTTAAATTATTAGCACAAAAGCATGTATATTGTTGTAGCTGGAGATTATCCCACAGGAACTGCACTCAGTGCTCATGGCTTAGATAAAGATATAATGCACTAAAACAGAAGCCAATAGGAAAATTAAAACACTTAGGGGATGACTACAGTAGGCATGTTTAATAACTAACAACATGTTCACCTGTTTATCAAGGTCCCCCAAGCCATCAACACGTGAAAGAGAATCCACCACTGCCAGCAATGAGATCAACCCCTGGAGAGAAGTTTGTACATATGATCCATGGTATTAAGAAAATATAGAAGTGCAAGGAGACTCGAGCCTTGAGAGTGCAGGAGAATTGAACAAAGCATAATTGACAATTCCATTAAGACAATGATACAAATAGCATTTATGAAGCAACTCACAGATATAGGGGAATCTGCACCAACACTTTTGTCACGAAAAAAGGAAGTCGCATCCATAGAAGCCACAGTCAATATTGTAGGCTTTGCCTTCTTTGATGATGAGGTGATTATTGGTGGTAGCGCTGACCAGACACTGCCGTTGGAAATTACACATGTTATAGGTAAGATATTGAGGTAAATTCTGTAGGGAAAAGTTTCAGAGTTTACAACAACAACAACAGCCCAGTGTATTCCCACAAAGTGAGGTCTGGGGAGGGTAAGATGTACGCAGTCCATACCACTACATCTGAAGAAGTAGAGAGGCTGTTTCCGATAGACCCCCGGCTCAAGATGGAGAATAGTACACCAAGATCGTAAAGAAACATGTAATAGGAAAAGATGACATACAGAAACAAGACATAATAGAGATAATTATCAGAGAAGTACAAGCAATTCGAAATAAGAAATAAGCACTAGGACACCACCTAGTAGTAACATACACTCACAAACCAGAGGCTCTTCTTCAAGGACACAGTCCTAGTAACATACACTCACCCACCCCACCCAAACTCACCTGGCTAAAGGCTCCTACTCAAGGACACAGGCCTAGGATTACTGCTCGACTACCCAATTGATCTCCTAACACCTTGCCACAATCCACACACTCACCCTAACCTTCTACCCTAATCCGCGACCTCCACACCTTCCTGTATAGGGTGACATTAAGCTGCAGATGCTCCATGTCATGTCTAATCACCTCCCTCCAGTACTTCTTCGGCCTACCTCTACTCCTCCTAAAGCCATCCAAAGCTAGCCTCTCACACCTCCGAACCGGGGCATCCGTGCCCCTCCTCATCACATGCCCAAACCATCTCAAACTTCCTTCTCGCATCTTATCCTCCACCGAAGCCACTCCCACCTTCTCCCGGATAGTCTCATTCCTAACTCTATCCCCTCTAGTGAGTCCACACATCCAACGCAACATTCTCATTTCCGCCACCTTCAATTTTTGGATGTGAGAGTACTTGACTGGCCAACATTCCACTCCATATAGCATGGCCGGACGGACTGTCACTTTGTAGAATTTGCCTTTAAGCTTAAGGGGAACCTTCTTATCACACAACACTCCAAAGGCGAGCTTTCACTTCATCCACCCTGCTCCAATACGTTTAGAGACATAACCCATGCATCAAGAACTCAATACGTTTACAAACACGATAATAACCTATGCATCAAGAACTCAAAAAAAGGCAAGGCAAAGACAAGAACACTTAAACATTCAGTTGTCTGTGAAACTAGAATAAAAAATTCCATTTGTGCACCACTATCAACTATAGGAACATCAGAGAATAAGATATAGAAAGACAACATCCACCCAGGACCAGGAGATGCAACGCCAGTACCACTCACCCACGCGAACAAAAACTTTTCAAATCCAATGAACTCCCTCCGTCCCATTTTATATGTCGCCATTTGACCGGGCACGGAGTTTAAGAAATGAGGTGATGACTTTGTAAAGTTTACAATATTGCCCCTCTTAAAGTTTACTTTTTTGTTGTCTTTTCTTATTAAGTGAGACCCGGTAAGGATAAAATGGGGATGTTCCCATTAAATAGTTACCAAATAAGGAAAGATGACATTCTTTTTGGGACGGACTAAAAAGGAAATGACGACACATAAATGGGACGTAGGGAGTAAAAGATTCCATTAAGAAATATTATTCTACTAGTAGGATGTCCTGGATTGTACTATTCTACCATCAGCTGAGTAGGAGTGACTTCTTCTTATTTAGTTTTACTGAATTAACACCAAAGACCCATATAACAGTATCAACAATCACATAAGAAACCAAAGGAAATTGGTAAGTTTGAAAAGAAGGCCAGCCCGGTGTACAATGCATCCCGCATTAGCATCTGCATAAGATACCTTATATACTACATATACTACTCAATATCAAGGTCAAACCCATTCCTGTGATGTTTATGCTATCCTTTACTAAAGATGTCGCATATTTAATTTTTTTATAAGGGAAAAACAAGGTTAATCAAAGATAATCCTTTACTAAATTTCTCTCAGATTTGATCTGGATTTAGCTGGGTAACTGAAAAGGAAAGGGATAGCAGTTCAATCTGCTCAAGAGTACAATGAGTATCTTTGGAATCAGTTAATTAGGACAGTATCTCACCTGTACCCACCCAATGGAAGGCAAGTCTGTTCTCTAAGACAAGATTCTGAATCCCGAGTCCCAGACTTTGTTGTCTGATAAAAATAACACAATATGGGTAAATTTGATAAGTAAAATATCAGATGAGTATCCAAGATTTTCTTAAGGACTATTCCAAATCTTTAGCGACATGAAGAGTCTTTAACCTGCATCACAAGATCAAAGTCGGCCACATCAACAGTGTATGATTTCGTTCGCTTCTCATTTCTCAAAGCAACCTGCACCATATTAACAAGTAGAATATACGATAATGAAAATGTTTGTGGAAACTTCCATTTCAAAATATTTGCCACCCTTGTTTACACAGCCAGAATATAATGACAAGTATCTTCAATATCCTCGCCCTCAAATTTTTCATTTATTGATTACTTTGAAGACAGTAAGGTCTATTGTATGTTGACATATGAAACACCTTTAGAAAACAAAATCGGGGAAATTTAGGATGGCAAGAGTTCTAGAAGAAGTTAGTAAGCATCCAATAAAAGGCACTCGTAAGTCGTAGTAAGTAATTATCATAGTAACTAAAGAAAAAGATCTTATGGAGAAACTAAATGAGAAGAGATTTTCTTTGAGAGAGAAAATGTGGCAAAGAGATTTACAAAGATAAAATACATAACAAACCTCTTGCAAGGCCAACGTGCTACTGTTTGAAAGCAAAAATACAGGAAAATTGTAAGCCTTCCACATCAATCCAGATCCCTGCAAGTTGAGGATAAAAACATTTACTTTATCGTACAGGTTCCCACAATGCAAAGCTGAATAAAAGGACGAGTTGTCTACAAGCGATTGTAAAATGGGAATTTATTTATTTTGATGATTCAATTGCATATAAGATGCATACAAAAGATATAGAACCTTTTTTTTTGAGAAGGTAACATACAAAAGATATAGAACCTTTCACAAAATATAAACATACGGCCGAGTGGAATGCAATATTGCTCAAGGTAAAAGGACATTGATGACAAAGTTTTAAATCATAATCCCCGATTTCATCCTTAATGAACCATAAATCTTAAGAGCATTGAAGGCAGCTTTCAAATAATCGGTTTAGCAGTTTCTGTCGTTAAATCATCAAGAAACCACAACAAAGAAAATAAAAAGGAACTTCAGTGTACGTTGCAGACTAAACTTATTGAGTATTCCTTTGGCTCAATATTCGACAGATCACAACTAAAAGTTTAGAAAAAGGAACCATATAATTCTTGGGATAACAGTGACAACGTGCATCATGAGGAGCTTGTGGATTTCATTTAGCTTAACATCAAGCATTAAAGAACTTTAATGATAAATTTGGATGGAAGCATAGCGATGAAAAGGTTAAAATGCACCATTAATTTTTTTTATAATCATTCAAACAAACATAAGCATATGATCATAATAGTTCTCCACAACATACAGTTGGGTTCCATTCAAAATTGCCACTTTTATAAGAAGCGAATTCAGCTTGCGGAAACTTTCTGTCAGGGGAAAATCCTGTAAAAGAAAAGGACCATAGTAATTATTCAAATCCTTTGAAAGAATAAGAAGAGAAAAATTAACTTAAATACTTACCTTTTAAGCTATTTTGAAGCTGAGAACCTGATTCAACTAATACACCAACAACATGCATAGAAAAATCTGCATCATTCGATAACCTGAAAAACAACACATTACCTGAAATCAATCAAAGATAGAATGGTGTACCCATTGTGCTTAGGCAGAAGTTCTACAAAGCAGAAAATTTGCACACTTATCAGATATTCCAGATGTATGAAATGACATCTCCATACAACAAAACATTTCTTTTTCATTTTCCTTTTCTGGAAAAGGATCCAGATTTTGTGTTACGCTATGATGCATAAACATCATAATTCAAAAGCAAAATTCGATGGTGACACAAAAGCATGCACCTCTCAAGAACATTCATACTCATGAGAAGTTAGAGATAAACCCTTGTTCACCGCCCAGCAGAGACCAAGATGCTATAAATGGAAATGTTCACCCTTTAGCTAAACGAAATTATGAAGTTTCTGCTCTCTGTCAACTGAATATCTACTAGAAAGCCGTCAACAATATAACAGCTGATATTTAATGTGCAATATAGATATGCTGTAGACTACTAAAAAAACTTATTAGCCTCTATCATGTCCACGAAATGCAATTTAATGGACCTACTTTAAATAAAATCCAAGAAGTGAGCCAGTGTTTGACAACTCTCGCAGCAAAACAGAACTTGTAGTTTTACGTGACCACTAAGTAGCTGTTTACTTTTCAATTCGTTGTCACTCTCTAAAGCAAGGGTTCCCCTATGGTCTACTCCTAGTCACTATAGCAAACACGACCAAAACTTATCAATAACAAAATCACCACATCAAATAAAAGAAAGTTATTTGTTTTTTGATAAGTAAACTTAAGTTCTAAAATTTCGGGGGTCTATCGAAAACAGCCTCTCTACTTCACCTGAGGTAGTGGTATGGTCCGCGTACACTCTACCCTCCCCAGACCCCACTATATGGGAATACATTGGGTATGTTGTTGTTGTTGTAAACTTAAGTTCTAAAATTCTTTCCAACTCATTGAGCTAAATACAAGCAGGGGGTGCAATCAGTTATCTGTTAAGTGCAGTTACCTAATAATATGTACATATTTTCAGATTCAAGTCCCATCAATAGAAAAGGTTCATTTTTTAACTGGAAGACCTGGAATTTTGTTTTCCTTTTCTTTGTTAGACAGGTCAACATTTGCTATCATCTAGAAATTCATTCATCAATCTATACCAAAAGAAAGAGAGTATAAGGTGCACATTAAGCGGAATTAAAGAGTGGAACAGATTGGTGTACCGTAACTCAATTAACCACTCAAAGAGGCTCAACTATTTGGCAAATGTGGGAAGGAATTTTTAGTAAAATGCTAAAAAAGAAACAAATTTTTATATCCAAAGGACGGCAGAAGATACACAGTCTTGTCCAAAAATATTACAAAGAGAGAAATTTACATGCCTTGCAAAAAGATCCTCAAATTGATCCATAGACACCAGTAATGCAGATGGCTCAGCCAACTTATTTGCAATTTTGAACCTAGCAACTGGTGCAACTATGTTGGCACGCCCAGGGTCTAGCCATGCACAAGAAGAGTTAGATGAGAAAATTAAAAGCAGATGAGACATCTCATAGACCAAAAATGCAACTAAACGCATACTTCGTACTTGAACAACCGATCTCCCCTGAAAGGTTAAGCAGCCGTACACAAGGATACCCGTCAATGGCAATGTACATTGACTTCTCAAGATCAGGAACTGACTGGAAAGAGTTCACTTGATCTGAAACTGTTCAAATTAATAAAAAATTCAAAAACCAAACAAAACTGTTGGTAAGAAGCTAAAGGAAGAAAGAAAGAAAGACATGCGTTCAAAGTGAATAAATTTGGCACTCCCAATAGAACTCTCCATAGGAATGCTTTCTGAAATGAAGGGTAACATGACATGACGTGCACATACTCGATTCTTCCTTAATTAGAACAAACAAACTCAACAATGCAATCAAATCCATGCGCCTTAGAATGACTAAAAATCCCAAAATACTTTTGTGCGCAATGTTATGGATTTCCACCAATAATAAAAAAAAAAACTGAAATTCACAAAGCTCCTTTCATAATATAACTGCACTAGCTTTCTTTCTTGTTAATTTAGTTATGCGCTTATGCTCCAGTTTAAAACAACGCTTCCAATCACCTGAGGAGATGATCTACGCCATTCATGAGGTAAATTAGCTTCCATATTTCAAGTACATGAAATATCTCATGTTCAATGTCAGAGGAGAAATAAGCAAACAAGATGATTGTCTAAAACCCACCTCCTTGAAATAGTTCTAAGCTCATACTTAATTCCTGTTACTATCTGTTGTTTTTGTTACTATAGACTATTTCTTGCACTTCCATTACTTCTTTTTCTGAACTGCTTTGGACTATTTTTTCCTTGAGCTAAGGGTCTATCGGAGATAGTCTCTCTACATCTCTCTACATCTGAGGTAGGGATAAGGTTGCATACATTCTATCCTCCCCAAACCCCAACTGTACGGGATAATACATTTTATACTGGGTATGTTGTTGTTGTTGTTTATATGTAGTTAATTATTCGCTATAAGTTAAAATCTACATTTGCACTTCATTTATCAAAAAATCAATTTTTTCTTCATTTCCAGCTTAGTGATTTGTTAATTTTCTTAATAACAAAAATATGATTTAGCATATATATCAAACAGTAACATTAACACCTCATTTTTGCCCAAAAATGTAATCTTTTAGGTAACATTGATTAAAAACTGTAAGATTCTCCGAAGAACCAAGCTGCTGCAAAAGCTACAACAACAACAACATAAATTTTAAATTTATAGTATTTTTTGTACAGTTTTCAAACATCTGAACTTTAAATATAACATATTAAATTATTCTAATTCAATTCAGCTCAGAGAATTAGTGAAATGTGACAAGTAAAAATGAACGTGGTGACCTGAGAAAGAGAAGCAAAACTGAGCAATTAAGCAGAGAAGAAAGACGAAAAGCTTTGAATTGTCCATATCAGAAGCTTCTAGAAACACTAAACCCTAGACCATTGACCCGGTTTTCTCCGGTCCAGAGCTTTGTGTTCTTCTTTATCTTTCCGGTTCAGTCCGGCTCGGGTTACTTAGATGTTGAATCGTCGGAGAATCGAAATATTCCGGTGATCGGAGATCGTCGACGGCGACGGGGAGCTGGAGTTTACTTCTACTAGTGAATGATAAAAGAGGATAAAAATATTTTATTACGTTAACCTCCTGTATAGTTTTTGAAATTACATTATTTACCTTGCTTCTCTATTATTATTACTTTAGTCCTATTAGTTTCTTTCTTCGTGATTTAGTCCCTTCAATAATTCAATTAGGCGTAAAGTGACAATTTCGTGAAATATCCTTTCTATATCCCAATTGATTCGTTTAGGTAATATTTGAATACAAGCAAGAGTCTATCAAAAATAGACTCTTTCCACGAGTCAAAGACAAAATTCATATATACTCTATTTTTTTAAGATCCCGCTCATTGAATTCCATTGATATTTTATTGTTATTATAAAGGTTAAGATCTGATACTATATACTCCTCATTATTAATCAAACCTTCATTTTTAATTGTAGGCGGCAGGTTTGAGTCTACAGAGAGCGTGTTGTATCTCCTAAATGAGACCTCTAAGTAAAAAACTAAATCAATCGAATTTTAAAAACTAATCATATGTGAGAATCTTTTTTTCTTTTAACCTCTCCCTAGTAGCTTCCACGCTTTTTTCTCCCTCGATGAACACATTCACAACCTTTTAGTTGGACGTGAAAGATTCTTACTGTCCGAGCAACTCCCTCCTCTGAGAATAAAAAAGATATTTTATCAATTAAACAAAACAAACTCCAAATGGATGCAAAGTAAATTCACTCCATAATTGAGGGACCAAATTCGAAAAAAACAAAATATAAAAACCCGCCCCATCCAAATCAAACCAAACACAGAAACAGGTAAAATCCAGTTCGAATTTACGAAACAAAGAATTAAAAATCTCAGAAAGATTACTTTGCTAGATACAAGTAAGCGACTTTTTTTCTTTAATATTTATTAAAATTCAAGCTGTTTATTTTAATTGTTTAAGCCTTAAAGCAACTGGATTTTATGTAGCTGTATTTTAATTGTAATTGGGAAGAATTTGTAGAATTTTATGGCTATTTATACCTTCTTTTCTAGGTGAAAAGCTTTTTTTATTATTGTTTACAATTAGAAAGTTTTGCTGAAAATTTTCAAGTCATTTTTGTATAACCGTAATGTCTAGGCCAGCTTTCGTGCGCCTCAACTTACCTGCAACAGATATTAGGAAATCTTTCGAGTCATTTATACATTTGTTCTTTTCCAAATGTGTATTAGTAGAAGTGTTTTTTTTTAGTTTCTTGGTGTTAGGAGGTGTGAGAGGTTGGTTATAGTCGGTGTGATGCGGGGTAGAGGTAGGTCTAAGAAGTATTTGGGTGAGGTGTTAGGCAGTATATGAAGCATCTCTAGCTCACCGAGGACATTGAACCTTGATAGGAGTGCGTGAGCGGTTGATTGTAATAGGCTTGAGGAGGGGTAGAGGTAAGCCGAAGAAGTTTTGGGGTGAGGTGATTACGTAGGATATGACGCATATGTAGCTCACCAAAGGACATGACCCTTGATAGGAGGATGTGAGAGTTGGTTGTAATAGGCTACAGGAGAGGTAGGTTTAAGAAATATTAGGGTGAGGTGATTAGGTAGGATACGACACATATGTAGCTCACCAAGGACATTACCTTTGATAGGAGCGCATGAGAGTTGGTTGTAATAGGCTTGAGGAGATGTAGATTTAAGAATTATTGGGGTGAGGTGATTAGGTAGGATATGGTGCATCTCCAGCACACCGAGGACATGACCCTTGATGAGGGGGCGTGGGAGTTGGTTGTAATAGGCTTGAGGAGAGGTAGATTTAAGAATTATTGGGGTGAGGTGATTAGGTAGGATATGGTGCATCTCCAGCACACCGAGGACATGACCCTTGATAAGGGGGGGCGTGAGAGTTGGTTGTAATAGGCTTGAGGGGAGGTAGGTTTAAGAATTATTGCAGTGAGGTGATGAGGTAGGATATGGTGCATCTCCAGCACACTGTGGACATTGACCCTTGATAGGAGGGCGTGGAAGGTTGATTGTAATAGGTTTATTGAGTGAGGTGATTAGGCAGGATATGACGCATATTCAGCTCACCAAGGATATGACCCTTGATAGGAGGGTGTGAAGGTCGAGGATTAGTTTAGAAGGATAGTAGTCAAACATTTTTGTTCCCTTTTCAGAGTGTTTTATTGTTCTTTTCTTTTTCCTCTTATTTTTAGATTTCTTTCATTAGTTAGTCTTTCAGCATCTTATTACCTTCTTGTTGTTTCTATTTGTTGCTATTGCCTCTTTTTCGCTGATTGCTCAGCCGAGGGTCTTTCAGAAAAAACCTCTTACCTTCTCAAAGGTAGGATAAGGTTTGTGTACACTCTAACCTCCTTAAGACCCTGCTCTGGGTTTGTTGTTGTTGTTTGGTGGTAGTGGTGGTGTTTTGATTCACTGAACTTTACACTGTTGTATTTACAATTGGAAATTTATTTTTGGGGGGTTGTGTAAACTTTGAAAACTTTCTGGCTTTTTATATATTTCTTTTCAGATAAAAATTAGGAAAAATAGGTGCTTTGTTATTGTACCCATTTACTTTTTGGATTATCTTCTAACTGTACTTTTGGTGCTGTATTAACACAGAACATTGGAATGGACAAGAGAGCATTATACCGGGCAAAGCTGAAGGAACAGAAGCAGAAGCAAATTGATTCCCCTCTTGTAAGGTATTATACACCAGTGAGTCGATGAAGTGTCTGTATTTTCATTTCTTGGTGTTAGGTTGTTAGTAAATGATAATTCCCTGCTATATACCCTTTGAAAAATTTGTGTACAAAGACAAGCTTTCTGAAATAAAGTTTTTGCCATCCAAATATAGACTGAGGATCTGGAAACATGATGCTTATTTTAGTAAAGATAAGAGTAAAGTAGATGTGGAAACTCATTGCTCATAAGTAGTAGATTGTGTTGATGACTTTGTTCATAGTCATATCAACATGTTGGTTTCTAGAATTTAGCCTATTGTTTCACCTGCATAGCTGCAGCTGCTTTCGTCTTTCCTTAATACCCAAATCAGTATATATATGTGTGTGCTCATGATTTTTGATGTGCAACTAATTTGTGTTTCAACACCGGAAGTTTTTATCTGCACTGTATTTGGTCTTTTACATGATTGGACGTGATTGCAACTTATACCTAAGACGGTTTTGTATTTACAATCCTAGTTAAAGGCATGTATCGCTGTTCATGACAATAACCATCTGGCTTTGTCTAATGTAGAGTTGTCAGCACTAATTTTTCTGAATCTCACTCCCCAAGTCCTGATTTTATTGTAAATTCTGTGAAACCACAGGTACAATGAGCACGATCAACCTGTATGTAGAGTGTGTGATGTTGTTCTGAAATCTGAATCACAGTGGCCTGGACATCAAGCTTCTCGGAAACATCATGAGGTAAGATCTTACTATTTTCTCGTAAACATCATGAGGTAAGATCTTACTATTTGATGTTTGGTCATAGCTTATTGTGTACTGAAATTTGTTGCATGCAAATCCAAGCTTAGTTAACTGGTCACGTTGCATGAGTTTTCTGCTGGTGATCTATGCTGATCTTGCATGTATTATTGCGCTTTGATGTGCTTGTTAAAATTTAGCCTCTTTCGTTCTTGCTACTCATCTCTTGTTTTTTTCCCCTTTAGATATGAAAGATATGTGCTGCGCACTTCCCTGCTAAGACTGATTGTTATGTTTGTACAGGCCATAAGTAATCTCAAAGCTAATGCTGCTGCCGCGAAAAATCCAAACAATGTAAAAAGCGAGCCTCCAAAGGAGTTGCCTAAAACCAAGCCTCAAATTTCTGAGGGCTTAAACCGTAAAGAACCTGAACCTTCTGCTGCATTGCCCAAGCCTCGTGCATCATCTATGCTTCCTCCCAATTTTTTTGACCAGCAAGAGACAAAGAGGCCAAAAATTGGTAAGTTGCCTCTGGGAATTTTCTTTTTAGAAGTTTTCTGTATAGAAAATTTAAACAGTGGTTCAAGCACGATGATATCTTAAATGTATCCCGTGATATGAATAAAAAGCACATCCTATGATTTTGCAAGTTGTAATCTTAAAATCCACGCATTATGGATGTATGGTGAGTCTTTGCTGGTTCATTTGTGTATGTTTTAAAATATTTGCTTAAAAGGAAGAATATCTTATTGTTAGAGAGATAAAAAGGTGGGGGATAGGGAGAGAAATTCGTAGTTCTGCTGCTATTTGGTGTTCCTGATTTTGCCTGTCCGTACTTTGTATGGAAGCCTTTAGGTATACAATGATATCCTTATCTTCGATTTAACTTTTATATACTTTGTAATGAGGATTTGTGTAGCATCCAATTTACTCTCCTCTCATTGTCATGCATGTCTTATCTAGTCAGTTTTCATGTTTCAGATAAAGATTCGGCTAGGTTGGGAGACCATGTATCTCTCAGAGGTCCTCCAGTTTCAGATCGAACTGAAGAGGTTGAACCGTCTTCGGCAAGGTCTAGCATTCAGGGCCTATCTACTTCCAAGAATGCTGAGACTAGAAGCATGGAGAATCAGCAATCTGGTGAAAATGGACCGATGTCAAAAGTGAGTTCTGGTTCAGATGCTAAGCAGGTCAAAGGAGCTCTTCCTGCAGGTTTCTTTGACAACAAAGATGCCGACTTACGTGCTCGTGGTATTACACCAGTCAAACCAGATGTCAAGTAAGATTTGATAACTTGCTTAGCAGACCTAGTTCCTTACTCTTTGATTTTTGTGTCTTCAACTGTTTTCCTGTTTCTAATGCTGGTTGACCTCAGATGGGATCTTTCATGTCTTATGCAACTGATTTCTTTAATAAGAACCAGAAAGCCAATTGCTACGCGATATGAATAGACTATCTAAATGAGAAATAGCACTTTCTGCTGGCAATATAGATACTGAAAAAAGCCAGATGTGCCCTCTTTCAGAGTCACAAGAGCTATAGGGCTCATTTATCTTCCATTTGTTCCTCTAACTTTCAAATTATATTCATGTTTCTCCTGGATTGCAGCCTAGGCAGAGCCAGTAGCTGTATCTTCATCATGATTACATTTAATTAGATGTGCTGTAACTGTCTTGGTTCAGAGGTGCGATTGAACTGCTACAAGTGCATTGTTCACTATATTCTGGAAATGTCTGCAACTGCTGAAGCTATGAAGCAGCCTTCGATATTACTGCTCTGAATGTAATTAAAATATAACTGTTGCAACATAAGCAAAATCCTTCTAGTTTTTCATCAGCTCCTTCAGCTTTTGGAGTGGATAAATCATCTTACTTCTTATATGACTACTGTGTTCTCTAAGTGTCTTAACTGATCTAGTCTTAAGCTTTACCCCCACCCCCTCGTTTTCAGTTTTGCTCCTCCAGGCATGCTTTATGTCGACTCTAATGACTTCATTGCAGGGATGAGTACAAAGAATTTGAGAAGTCAATCCAAGAAGACTTAAAAGAGGTTGACAACCGTTTAGAGGAGGAAGAGGTCATCTTTTATTTCAATATGCATGTTGAGCCTTCAGTAAATTTTATATCCTGTTAAACCATGTTATTGACCTGCTTTTGCCATTTTATATTGCAGATTGATGCTGCAGAAATGATTGAAGAGGAAGTATCTGTCGAACAGAGGTCAGTTTCTTACATGATGAAAACTGATTTAGTCCTTTCCGGAAATTTTGCTATATTTTGTTTATGACTTTTATATTGCACGACTTCAGGGGCATTAAGGAACGACTGGAGATGTTGCGGCGGAAAAAGATGGAACTTAAGGCTGCCAAGTCTTCGTTAGGAACCCGAGAAAGTAAGATTGCAGATAAGGAGTCTAGTGATGACGAATCATCAAGTGATAGTGACGAAAATCTTACTGTGGATTGGAGAGCTAAACATTTGTGACCCGTCTATGCTGATAGTACACATTCTCTCATCTCTCCCTCATCGTCATATTGTGAACTGCATTGCTCAGACTCCCCTAAAATGCACGAATTTGGAGGAGTGTAACACCCCGAACTTTCGGACTAGGATTTGAACTCATACACGTATAGAGGCCCAAATCCGATGATTTTGATATGTGTTAAGATCAATTATCTAGCGTGGTTAGTGCTTTGAATATGAATTATGGTCATAAGAAACCAACACAAAATTTAGTTACAACTAATTGATTTATTCATGAGTTCTCTTCACTTGTGTTCCCATTTTAAGACTTTTCAAGAAGTTAATTCTATAATGATGAAAGATGATATGAAGTCATAGATGAACTTGCAAGTGCTTTGGAATTGTTTTCAAAAATCTTTTATGAATCATGGTTTTTTCTAATGATTTGCAAGAACTCTCACAATTTTCATAATGATGCTTAAATGATGAATAGAATGACTTCCAAGTCATGATATGGTGATATCATTATGATATGAATTTTTATGTTTAGTGGATGGTTGATGAAATAAAGACGAAATGTTTATTTTTAAAAGATGATTTATGCTATGAATATACTAAAATAGGGGCTTAAAAAGAATTAGATGGTTAATCGAGAAGGTGTGCGTCTAAAAGACTTACTACTTGAAACCTATGTTTTATTGACGTAGAGTGGTTCGCTCCTTGATTGAACGACCTTATGTGTCAACTCTATGAGGATGATTGATGTAGGCCTTTGTAGTGTATGTCCCAGTCC
The DNA here is from genome assembly GCF_002878395.1 of Capsicum annuum. Lineage (NCBI taxonomy): Eukaryota > Viridiplantae > Streptophyta > Magnoliopsida > Solanales > Solanaceae > Capsicum > Capsicum annuum. The sequence goes on along the minus strand of NC_061122.1, from coordinate 3,247,021 downwards.
ATGTGGCAACATTGACTGGGGCTTTGCTGGTCGGGTGTTGATCGAATTCACATAGTCCGTGGTGTATATATGACGTCGGTGATATCATCTAGTTCAGAAGTTATACTATAAATATTTATGAGTCGGTGATATCATCTAGTTCAGAAATTATACTAAAAATATTTATGAGTCTTTTCAGTTGATGATTTATGTTCATAATATCCCATGTTTCCTAATCTAATATATGGTTTCAATTTTACTTTATGTTATGCTCCCCTTTCCAGTTTTACATACCAATTGTTATCTCATTTACCTTAAACTTGATCCACTTCTCTATACCCAAGCGGACATTTAATCTTTCTTTTTGGTTTTTCATCTGATGTTTGATATCCACACTAAAATTCGATTAATTCGGATTCGCACAAGGGTAGGGCCCATTCGACGGTAGCGTTTCCTATCAAGAATTTTTCCACACAGGATTCGAATCTGAGACCAACATACATTTAATGAGTTGCCTTACTTTTCAACAATTAACTAAAATAACATAATTTAGTTTGTTACTTTGCTTATTGGCCAACAAGTGTCTTAAAAGAGTTCATAAAACTCTCAGACCACTAATGACTTTTGATATATTATTAAATAAAAATATTCATCTCAAAGTGGAATTCAGGAAACTTTTATGGTCAACTTTTTAAGTGCTTGTCTGCTAGTTGTATAACATATGATAATAATTTATATAATAAAATTACATTTGATAAGCACACAGAGGTTTCTACTGGTCTATTTTTCAAAAAAATATAAACCAATAATGTGGATTTTAAGATATTTTTCTTTTTTTAAAAAAAAAAATTAGGGGTCAGAGATGAAAATGAGCAACTCAAAAGAGACAAATATAGGGAATGAATTGGCCAAAAAAAACAGAAAAAAAGGGTGCCAATGAAATTCTGAAAAATAATAATTTAAAGATAATTTTTGAATAAATAAATATGAATAATTTAGACATAATATGACGAAGATAACTATAGTAACATAAATATTTAAAGAAATATTAATCAAAGAAACAAAAGTAATATGTGAACCACAATTACTCAATTGTATAAAACTTTATATTAAAAAGCTAATTGTGCCTTTTTTAGGTCTTGCATGAGAGGTTCATGCAAAAGGAGACACATAATAAATAAAGGAAGTTTCATAACCACAATATTCAAGTCTAAATAGTATATAAATTGGGTTTATGTGTATCTCGATTATTCTATCGAGTATATCAGATAATTATGTTCATCAAAGAATATTCGGACAAATTAGAAGAAATAATCACTACTTAACATTTTCTTGATTTGGTGACATCTCAACTTAAATTCTCATACTTCTCCTCTTACTTTATTGATCACTGGGTCGCATGCCCTCTCGGTGCATGTAATTCACCAATAATTATGTAGAGAGTTCTTGAATAAGTTTATAATTAGTATCTAAGTGTTTGATAAAGAGAAAAGTTTTCATTTTCATCGTTATATATCTATCATTTTCATGTAACAATAATGTTAAATTTAGAGATAAGCATCTAATACCCTCTCAAATTATGGTCAAAGTTGCTATGACGCACTCCAACTTCACAAGGGTCCTATTACCCTGAACTCAATATTAGTGTATTTTTATCACCCTTTTTATGCTAACGTGACATCTTTATTACATAAAATGGATCCCATGTCAATGGTGTCACGTCACGTAAAAAGGTTGACAAAAGGTGTCACATCAGCACAAAAGGGTGACAGAAGGGTAATCGGACCTCGTAAAATTGGAGTGTGTCGTAGCAAATTTGATCATAGTTCGGGGTACTAGATTTTTTACTCTTAAATTTATATTATTTTCTTCTAAATAACCTTAAGAATTTCAAATTACAAGTGTCGGATTAAAATAGCAAATCATGTTCTATATTTTAAAGCCATGTTAGGTCATGAACAATTTAAATTAGCAGCTAGCATATTTTTTTTTGGTTTTCAGGTATCCCCACTACCGGCAGTCATAAGACTAATCCTTCGTTTCACTGTCAGTGCACTAAGCGGTAGGAAACTAGAGTTTTCTCCATTCACCAGAGATGGGGTTCGGATCGAACCCCCAACCAACTAGCATCATCTATATACAGTATACATCCAATTATTATATGAAATTAAAATTTTTGATATCGGAATTTGATATATTATGATAAATGAGGTATAGTTTAATTTTTTTTTTGGTGTTGGGTATCTGCACCAATAAATTTTCGATTTTCTAGTTTAATGTGGTCTTCTAATTTTTATCTAAGTTGCTCGAATTCTTAAAAAATGTCTACGGATGTGTGTCGGATCCTTCAAAAATAGTGTATTTTTGAAGAATCCGACACGAGTGCAGTAACATTTTTGGAGAGTTTGAGCAACTTAGATTTTTATAGTGGAGAAGTATTTTAGGTTACGGTATTATATTATATTGAGCAAAGGGAAAATGACAGAAATGACACTTCAAATTAAATTATTTTCATGAAAATGACCATGAAATTTAAATTTCACTTTCTAGCCATTTTAATTTACTGGCTTGTTTTATACCGTTTCTACACACCTTCTATACAGTTTTTATACATATATTATACATAAAAATATTTTATACGAAAATTATACAGTTTTGATACACAATTTATACAATAATTGTACTTTTTTTAACACCTTTTATACAACAATTATATAATTTTCATACACTTTCTATATATTTTTTTTATATATATTTTATACATATACATATTTCGTAGAACTATACAATTTCTATACATATAATATCTTATATAAATACATATTCTATTTAATAATTATATCATTTTTATATAATTTAATTATTATTTCTAAACAATAAAAAAAATAGAATATATAGTTCTTGGGGCAATCGGTTGACCCGAACTGGCATACCAAAATCCAATTGATGAACAAGCATTCGATTGCAAATAAAATTAAGGTTAAATATTTAATGAGAAATAGAGGAGAAGCTGCTCCTAAGTTTATTGGCCAACAGAAGAAGAAGAAGAAAGCAGGACCTGTCCTTCAAATTTGCAAAGGTATACATACATACATTCATGCTATTTCTGTGTGTTTTTCACTTTTGATTGATTGTTTATATATAATATATTTCCGAGCATAGGACCTTATATAGAAGCTTATGGAGGTTGTGGATTAGGCTAGGGTACACATTTCCTGGTATCCCGTAGATTTAGTCAAGGTCTGGATACCACAGTTACAACAACAACAACATACCTAGTGTATTCCCATATAGTGAGGTCTGGGGAGGGTAAAGTGTACGAAGATCATACCACTACCTTAGGTGAAGTAGAGAGACTGTTTCCGATAGATTCCTGGCTCAGAACAGATAACACTATAACAAGCACAAACATAAAAGCATATAAACTAATACAATATGCAAAATAAACGAACACTCCTAGCTAATACAGGAAAACCACAAGATAATACTATATAAACTATCTATTCAAAATCATAGACACGACTCAAACACCACGAACATAAAACTCCACACGCAAATAAAGTACTCTTTCCTACTATTACAGACGCACTCCTACCCCCTAACCCTTTACCCTTATCTGTATCCTCCACACCTTCCTATCAAGGGTCATGTCATCCGTAAGCTGTAACTGCTCCATATCATGGCTAATCACCTCCATCCAATATTTCAGTGGTCTACCTCTACCCTGTCTAGAACCATCCATAACCAGCCTCTCACACCTCCGTACTGGAGCATCCGAGCCACTCCTCATCACGTGCCTGAACCAACATAACCTCACTTCTCGCATCTTGTCCTCCACCGAAACCTGGACACCACAGTTATCAAAAAAAAAAAATTGCTTCACTAATCGTCTCACACTTCGACTGCTGTATCAACAAGGCAGTCTATGTTCCTTACAACTTCAGTAACAAAGAAATAAAAAGAGGGAGAGACATGCCATTATAGTTTAAGCTAACTGGGTGACGACTAGTGCTTGGGAGTTGGGAAAGGAGACATGGGCCAGAGGAGAAACTCGGTTTTGTGGAATTGAAACATGAGGGGTGGGGGTGTTTAGAGCCTTTGGCTTTGACATAACTTGGGAAGCATGCTTACCATGGGTTCAATATCACTCTACTTCGCTTGGGTTCCCTCATAATAGGTTTGTATGTTGCTCAGACTTGTAAAAAGTGTCGATGGTTGTGTGTCGGATTCGCCAAAATTAGTGTATTTTTGAAGAATCCGACACGGGTGCGGCATAAAAAATGAAGAGTCCGTGCAACTTAGGTTTTATCAGTAAACTGACCTTGGGTTCACGTGAACCCATATGCTGCATTTAGATGAGCCTATGGCTGCTACCTTCTAACTATTCCCACCAAGGTGGCCTCTCTCTATTCTATTGAACTTTATTATTCCACAGTGAAGACCCGCTTCGGTCTTACAATTCTTACACTCATTTTTTCTTGCTGTCACCCTCTCCCTTGTATTTTTCTCTTCATCACTCACTTCTTTGCTTACTTGCTTGAGCACTCACTCCTTACTCGGTACAACTTATTGAGCACGCTTACATCTCAAATGAACCACCATTATTTATAGGTGGTGGTGATTGAAGAATCTAGTTAACGGTATTTACTGCTCTATTCTGGAATGTTCCTCCATCTATTTATTTCTTGAATTACCCTTTCTAGAATGTGTCTCAAACTTTTATTTCGTGAACATTCATTCTAGAGACCTGCCTTCAATTTTCGGCATCTCTTTAATGTTCTAGATTTTTCTTTGAAATATCTTAGATATCAATTAAATTCGTGATGAATTCTTAACATTTTCTGCTTTGTTGTGCTTTATCCTCCTCTATAACCAATCACAATTTTTTTAATTAAATTTCAGGGAAGAGCATATTGGAGACGTCAAACAGTCATACAGACCAAATGGATGTTGATCAGGTTAGTTCTGATGGCGTTGCTTACGTCAAACAGTCATACAGACCACCAGGAAGGCGCTCTAGCCATCGCAACAGTAATAATACATAGGTAAAAGATGTGAAATTGCATCGATATGGTTATCATTTTGTAGGCTGAATTCAACTTATCTAACAAGTAACAACACAGAGTAATCTCGTAAATGAAATCTGGGAAGAGTGGTATGCACGCAGTCTTACCCCTACATTGTGAAGGTAGAGAGGTTGTTTCCGATAGACCCTTGGCGCAAGTAAAACATAATAAAATCACATATAAAAAGGAAAATACTGCAATGAAGAGTATATTGGAGCATATAGATATCAACTTATAACAACAATACAGATTTGTGAAAAATAGATAAGAGAAGATGATTATCAACAACCAGCTTCTAATGTTGTTCATGATCTCATCGATTTACTAAAGGTTCATCAAGTGCTACATTATGCTTCTGTCTTTTCAAACCAAAAAGGTCGATATCATTTTGAGTCTTCTTCATCTGTTGTCTTTGAACAAGAAGCAATGCCAGTTTGCTCGTACGAGCCTTCCCAATTTTGTCCATCGAAACATTTGATCTCAACATGAGTTAGCGTACCAGGATCAACACACCATAATGTAACAGATATTCCATCTGGATTCGATCGTGGGATGTAGAAAGAAGTTATGCCACAAACTTTACAGAAGGTGTGCTTAGCAGTGTGAGTCCCGAATGTATAGGTTGTGATGAACTCCTTGGAGTCTCCGATAAGTTCAAATCTCTCCGAGGGAACTATGAAGTGTGTGTTTCGTCTCATGGAACAGTCAGAGCAATTACAATCCCATGCAACAATGCTTGATGGTGCATAGACTCGCCATCTAACCTTTTTACAGTGACATCCACCAGTATGTAGTACCAGATCGGAATTCATTCTTCAGAATCGGTGATACTGCATTACACAACATATATTAGTGTTTCATCTTGAAATGAAGATTCCTAGACAATGTACTTATTTTCATATTCTGCCAACAATAAATCTAAGGATTTGGCATGCAAAGATGTAGATCGCCTTAGGTGTATGCTCTGGCATATCTTGCCTCGGATACTCATTCCTATCAAATTATCCATTCAAACCTCTTCTCTACTTAGTCCTCAAAGATTTCTTTATAACAAACTGGATATGTTAAATCAATCAATCAACTACGCCTCAATCACAATTCGTGAATATATAAGAGGAACATTCTATCATTCAGATAGCTTCAATGAACCACACGTCTGATGTAGAAGAGCCATTGAAGAAGGCTACTGCTCGGATAATTCGTTTTATTTTACAACAACAACATACCTAGTGTATTCCCACAAGTGTGGTATGGGGAGGGTGGGATGTGCGCAGACCTTACGGCTTACCCCTACCTTTGTGAGGTAGCGAGACTGTTTCAGAACAATTCTTTGTTTTCTGATATAGAAATACCAAACATCTTCACCCTGTAAAATACGGTCGCTATATGCAGTTCAAACATGAATGATTCACTGAAGATAGGCAATGCACTTACGCTTTCTGATCTCACATATCCAAATTTAAGCATCTATGAGCAACAGCACAGCCAGGAATTTCACTAAGGGGAGTCAAAATACAAAGATGATGTGGCTCTACCATCGTCTATGAGAAGTTTGGATACTAAAACCGCTGCAGCTATGTGTGCGTGTAACCTGCTGGAACCGCACAGACTGCTTTCGCGATGTGCATAGAGAAATTCTTTACGCTACTGGTGTATATAAATCACATTCTAATCTAATAACTTGATAGGAAATCTCCAGAACAAATGTAACTTTCACTACATTGAACATTTTTCCTTAAGACCTAACGGTGTAGGCGTGTGGCCTAGTGGTCAATTAAGCGTGTTGAGAAGCATAAGGTGTCAAGTTCAAAACCCGATGAAGGAAAAAATACTAAGCGATTTCTTCTCGTATGTCCAAGCCAATCTGACACTACAGTTATCGAAAAACTACAAGCCACTTCGTTCCAATTTATTTGTTTACTTTCCTTTAAAGTTAGTTTTGGAAAAAATATCTTTCTTTTCTTAATTGTAACTTTCCACGTGACATGTTTTAGACCACAATATTAAAGTAATTTTAAATACTCTACATATCTTTCACTTAAGACCACATTTCTTCACTTTCTTCAAGTCCACATGGCAAGTCAAAATCAGACAAACGAATTGAATCAAAACAAGTAATTTGAATCATCAAACAAGATATTAAAAAGAATATTTCTAGTTATGCAGAATAAAGCAAAGCCAGTTGAATCAAGAACTTATAGCAAACTTGGTAATAAAATTAATATATACTGTAATTATTTTAAAAATTGATATAGAGAAAAAAGATAGATTTTACCTTTTGCTAAGTCAAAATTGGAACTACTTGTAGTATAATTCAATCTTCAAACTCTGAAAAAAAAAAAAAAAAAAAGTTAAATCCTTGAACAAGAAAAAATATAATTTTTTGTTGAGGAAGACAATCATCTGAGCTGGGCCTATACAGTACTGATCCACATGAATAGTCTACAAACTTTTGGACCAATGGGCCTAATATTTTTGCGAGCAGTAATCTGAATTATTATCAACTGTTTGTCGAAAAACACCTAAAATATAACGTTTTTGTGAGTTACGATCTGAATTATCACTAATTATTTACTGAAACACATTTAAAATATCACGTTTTTGCGAGTTACTACTTGTATTATCACAAACTGTTTATCAAAACAGACCTAAAATATCACGTTTTGCGAGTTACTATCTGAATTATCACTAACTGTTTATCAAAACACACCTAAAATATCACCTTTTTGCAAGTTACTATCTGAATTATCACCGACTGTTTATCGAAACACACCTGAAATATCACGTTTTTTGCGAGTTACTATCTAAATTATCACCTTATCGAAACAAACCTAAAACATCACGTTTTTGCGAGTTACTATCTGAATTATCAACAACTGTTTATCGACACACACATAAAATATCATGTTTTGTGAGTTACTATATCTGAATTATCACCAACTGATTATTGAAACACACCTAAAATATCACGTTTTTGCGAGTTACTATCTGAATTATCATCAACTGTTTATCGAAATACACCTAAAATATCATGTTTTGCGAGTTACTATCTGAATTATCACCAACTGTTATCGAAATACACCTAAAATATCATGTTTTGCGAGTTACTATTTGAATTATCAACAATTGTTTATCGAAACACACCTAAAATATCACGTTTTGTGAGTTACTATCTGAATTATCACCAACTGTTTATTGAAATACACCTAAAATATCACGTTTTTGCGAGTTACTATCTGAATTATCACCAACTATTTATCGAAACACACGTAAAATTAAATATCACCTTTTTGTGAGTTATTATCTGAATTATCACCAACTGTTTATCAAAAAACACCTTAACTTCCGTGTCTTCACCTAAAATTTCACTTTTTGCGAGTTACTATTTGAATTATCACCAACTGTTTATCGAAATACACCAAAAATATCACGTTTTGCAAGTTACTATCTGAATTATCACCAACTGTTTATCGAAACGCACCTAAAATTAGATATCACCTTTTTGTGAGTTATTATCTGAATTATCACAACTGTTTATCGAAACACACCTCAACTTCTGTCTCTTCACCTAAAATATCACTTTTTGCTAGTTACTATCTGAATTATCACCAACTGTTTATCGAAACACACCTAAAATATCACCTTTTTGCGAGTTATTATCTGAATTATCATCAACTGTTTATCGAAACACACCTCAACTTCCGTCTCTTCACCTAAAATATCACGTTTTTGTGAGTTACTATCTGAGTTATCACAATTGTTTATTGAAACACACCAAAAATATCACATTTTTGCGAGGTACTATCTGAATTATCACTAACTGTCTATTGGAGCACACCTGAAACATCATGTTTTTGCGGTGACTATCTGAATTATCACCAACTATTTATCGAAACACACCTAAAATGTCACGTTTTTATGAATTACTATCTGAATTATCACCAATTGTTTATCGAAAGACACCTAAAATATAACGTTTTCACAAGTTACTATCTGAATTATCATCAACTGTTTATCAAAACACACCTAAAATATCACGTTTTTGCGAGTTAGTATCTGAATTATCACCAACTGTTTATTGAAACGCTCCTGAAATATCACGTTTTTGCGAGTTACTATCTAAATTATCACCAATTGTTTATCGAAACACACCTCAACTTCCGTCTCTGATGGAAACTTCTGTCATGCTCATCAAATGGTATTCAATAATCACAAGAACCTAGCAAACAATCCTGCTATAGATTCAAGAACATGAACATTAAAAGGTATTTTGGTCCCAAGTACCAAATAGGCTAAACTACAAGAGATTTGGATATGTTTCAACCAAACATGGAACATGTAAGTGTAAACAAGGGTAATGATTCCAAAAAACGTTCATTTTTGACATGTTCTTTTTTCTTATTTCGAACGAAAGCTCTAATTTTCGAATATACCATAGTTACTTATTTGAACCTCTTTAATGATCATTATTCTGTTACCTGGTTTTTTTTTTTGACGACGATTCAAAAGATCGCATTCATTTTGAACGTACTGACTCTACATCCTGAATTCGCGATCGACACCCATGCCATCATTTTAATTATGTCTTCAATTTGGATAAGAGTTGATCAACTTTTTGGTTGGCTTAATCATTCTCTCTATATAAGGACCACAATGAAAAGCCTAATTATATATTGATGAACAATTTGACAAGTTAGCTAGTTCAATGTCAACTATGACTTAGTGAAATGGGATGATCACAACACTTTAAAAGAATTTATAAATAGACAGAGAGATTATATATTTTCTTTGTTAGCAATTTTATAATACTATTTATCCAATTTCCCAACTTTTGAAATCCAAATTTATTCAAATTTTTAGATTTTAAACTCAAATGTAATTTTAGAAAAAAGTTCATTTATCAATTAGGTCGAGTAGAACACTTTTGGAATAAGTATTCAACTGTTTATGAACCTTCTATTTACTTTACTTCTTCACGTGGACATTAGGTTCCATACATACCAAAACTAACTGTCGCTATAGCATTTAATTATGTCCGTATAATCGAAAGATTCAAGGATAAACATGTCATCAAATTTTACTATATAAATATAATTAGATTTAATATTTTAAATTCTGTGTTCAATCAAATACCGTCCGTCCTATAGAACAAGGGACAAAACAAGTATATAGCTTTCAGTGACATCCTTTGTATTGTCTCAATCATAATAATTGATATACGTGTGTAACCCCTATATAATAGTATATATAAAACTTATAAATACAATTAAATAGTTTAAAAATTAGTCAAATTGTTCAACATCTTTCTTTCTTATCCAGGGGCCCTCTTTTTTTCTATCTTATAATTTATAAATATTAGTGGATAAGCTTTGAAAAAAATGTTGTATGATTATATGAGAATGGACTGATTGTATAGGTCTAACCGTTACGTTATTTTCCGCTTTGGTCCTAGGTCCAGACGAATTGTACCTTACGTTTTAATCTAAAAGGCGCTCAACAAGTGATTTTGAGCGTAGTCTTATTAACGTTCTTACTCATTCTAATGTGGGTTCGATTAAGATATAATGTACATACATTCTTTAGAGACTTGTCTTCCGTCATGAGCGTCAAAATATGATAACGTGGTCCAATGCAAACATTAGTATAGTAGTATGGGCATATATTTTGTTTAATTTAATGTTAGTTGTGGACTATATCTCTTTTATAATGATTGATATTAATGGAAAATACATACATTCTTTGCTTCTACAAATAAAAATATTAGGAAAAATTGATGGCTATAGTTGTAGAATTTATGTGCCTAATATAATATAGTTACAATACCTATGTGACTCTTCTTAACATCTACTTCTTGTCATTCTTATTCGGGATTATAGCAGAGTAATAAGTACTCTTTTAATCTTAATTAGAAATCTTGATTCGAGAGCTTTACGAATACAAAATTCCTTTGTTAAGAAAATATTTTATTTCTAATGTGAAGTTTTTCGACATGAATCCTCATAATATGCTATAAAAATATAGCATAATTTTATATTGACGTAAAATAGTTTTTTTTTTTTAAAATGTGAAAAATATAGTACACTATAATCCAAGAAAAAATATCAATTTTAGTCACTATAGGTTAGGAAGTTTTTTCCCTTGGACCTTATAGGACCCCTACCAAATATTATTGATCAAAAGAACTATAAATAAAAATTTGATTTAGAAAAATCTTAACAGGGATTTTTTTTTAAAAAAAAATTTGTATTGTAGTGAGAAGGTTAGACAATACCACAAGCATTTTGCAAATAGTTGTTCAAGGAGAATCATATTAGGTTACATTAATTTTATTATCCAAATATCTTTTAGTTGCTAGAATGAAAAATCACTTTTAAATAAAATTTGATCGTTACAATAAAATGTTACTTTTACAGAGAAAATTTTAAATAAAATCACTTTTACTATTTTGTTCAAGATTGTTGTTAGTTGACATAGAAAATAATCCAAGATTTCATTGTTAAAATAATATATGATGTTTTTTTTT
>NC_061122.1:3118425-3232453 GCF_002878395.1 Capsicum annuum | reverse complement strand
AGAGGAAAAATAAAAATAAAGTTTGAGATAAATGAGAAAAAACAAAGAGAACTGAAAATAGAAAAAAACAATCAAACAAAATAGAGAATTAAAAAAAAGTAAGAAAAAAAAAAGATAACTAAAAAATAAATATTAAGAAAAAAATGAATAATTAAAAGAATTGAGAAAAAAAAAAATGAGAGGAAAACATAAAAATAAAGTTTGAGAAAAAAGAGGAAAAAAAAAAAAACAGATAAAACAAAAAAAAAAAGAAAAATAAGGTTAAAGACAAATGAAATAAAAAAAAGAAAAAAAAATAGATAATGCTTGAGAAAAAAAATAATAAAGGTTAACACAAATGAATTAAAACATGAAAATAAAATTAAAGAAAAAAATAAAAAGTGAAAATAATAAAATATAGAATAATAAAATTTAAAAAAAAAAGTAAAAAATAATAAAAAAATAGAATAATAAAATCAAAGGAAAAAATAAAAAGTGAAAATAATAAAAAATAAAATTTGAGAGACAAATAAGTATGGAAAGTTAAAAAAATATATTTGAGGTGTAGAGGAACAATATGGTACTTGTACTATACTTAAAAAATAAGGAAGGTTATTCTTTAAAAACATTTCTTATTTGGGTCAAATATCTAAAGTCACCCATAATTGGGTGTCCAAAATGATACTAAATTAATTGATATTTTCATTATTCTAATGATTATTTTCAAACTAAAATTTGACTGACAAGAAGTTAGGTCTTCCATCTTTGTTTCATTATTATAAAGGGAAAAAAAAAACATAAAACATATATAATATAAATTTCAATGAAAAAATGATTTCTTTTACTACCTTCCTATTGTTTTAATTTTAGTTTGACAACTAACATATTGTATTCATTACGAAAGAGTTAATTGCAAAGCCTAAGATATAAAAAGTGAAAATAATAAAAAATAAAATAGAATAATAAATTTAAAGGAAAAATAAAAAAGTGAAAATAATAAAAAATAAAATTTGAGAGATAAATGAGTAGGAAAAGTCTAAAAATATATTTGAGGTAAAGAGGGGCAAAATGGTACTTTTAGCATATTAAAAAGTAAGGAAGACTATTCTTCAAAGACATTCTTATTTGGGATTAAATATCTAAAACCACCCACATTTGGGCCTATGACATGCAATTTCCTATTCTTTAGCACGCTGGAAAGGTATTCCACAACTAATATACACAATATTAATATATATGTTATGTATAGACACATATAGTATATGTATCGAAACTCATTTTAGAAGGGGAGAAAAAAACTCATTTTCCCCTTAAACAATTATAAGAGTTGAGGGGTAAATTTAGACTTCTTTTCTTCAAAAAATAAATAAATTTGAACACGTAAAGCTCATTCATCTCACACTAGAGCTCCATAATTAGAAATAAGAGCGCAAATACCAAATACGAGATGATTACTAAGTACTAACGGCAAGAATATTTATTTATCGACTAAACGTCAAACAGAGGATAAAGTTAAGTAATTTAGGATTGCGTACGGAAATTAATTAATTCAAATTTTCCTGTCTTTTTTAGTCGGTCCAAAAAAATATCATCTTTTAATAATTACAAATAACTTAATTAACTTTAGAATTCTCCTTTGCCATTAATAAAATGGTTTATAGTACTGTACCACACAAATATTTGAGATTTGTTTTGCACCACAAATTGTAAAAATCTTTTTTCTTTCTTAAATTTTGTGTCAAGTTAAATGATGCTACCTTAAGGTATGATCAATTGCTTGTTGGCAGCTTCATTTCCTGCATTTTCATATCACTCTATCTATATACGTCATTTTCTGAAAAATATTTTTTGAATAATAGATATTGGTTAAAAATTAATAACAATATTACGAAATCAGGTAGTACTTTGATAAAAATTCTACGTAATATTAAGAAAGTGTACCATTATGAAGACGGTTATTGCTTTTATAGAGATGAAATATTATAAGAATGTTGTTATAGAGGGGTCTGACGGTATTATATGGCCTTACCATCTGATATTAGTTGAACAATAACTGAAATTATGATGCCTGAATATGAGTCCCCAGAAACATAGAAACGATTCAAAATAAATTTTGTATGATCAGTGAACCACTACAACATGAATTAATCATGTATAGTAATTAGTTTTGTATAATATTAAAAAGCAATTCGATGCAAAAAGCATCTCGCGTCATTAGCAGGGTTCAATGATATTATCATATCATATTATAAAGAGAATTAGTTGAATATTGTTGAAACGTTTGTAAAAAGTATGTACCTTTAGTAGAAACTCATAAACATAATTGCAAGCTTGTAGATCAGTACATTTGGATTATGTTGAAGTTATTGAGAATCCAGTATTTAAAAGTTGGTTGGTCCAATAAAATTATGCTTGCAAACTACAAATTAAACGAAGCTTATCGATAAATAATATTCTTTTAAGTGAGTTGATAGTGCATATAACTTAAATTCGAGAATTTAATGCCCATTATATTGATGTCTTACCTTTGTCCAAGAATATGGAGTTGAAACGAGAATAGGTAGGCTTCCATTAAATGTTTTCTGAGCAAAAGCCAATGGACCTACAAAACATATATAGTGTATTTTAGTATGTTAAATTTAATAAAATAAAATGTTCATTGAAATTAAATATATAGTGTTGATGCTTGCTAGTGATGATAAAAAATGGCAGACCCTTAAACTTATTCTAAATATTCACTTAAATCCCTCAACTATGACATGTACCTATCAAGTTCATAACCCACTCGAATTTTAATTCAATTGGGCCTTTTTTATCTAATCAGCTAAAAAATCAAGTGTGTGTTATACACACGTAATGATGTGGCAAAAAGGGCTAATTGGAAACTGACACGTGGTGTAGGTTCAATAATTATTAAAAACTAATTAGAATGTTTTTAATAAAAATAAAAATCGGTCGCCTTCAACCCCCAACCCCGCCCGTCTCCTTCAACCCCCACCCCACTTGCTCTTTCATCTTTTCTCCATTTTCTTGCCATCTTCTTCTTCATCGCCTAATTTTTTATTTTTTTTATATTTGATTTGAGAGAGTGAAGATAATCAAAAAAACGTTTTCTACTACCTTCCCTCCCCCTCCCCCCAAACCGACCCCCGTCCCCCTCTTATCATCTTCTTCTCCATTTCTGTAAAAGAAAAAAAATTAACATTTTTTTAGAAATCTTATTTCTTTACCAATATAATTCATATTTATTATTATTTTTCTTCTTCTTCTGTTGTGGGTTTCTTAGAATTTAAATTCTTTAATAATATCAAGTTAGCCGGAAAAAATGAAGTTTCGTCGGAATTAAATTTACTCCGCAAAAACAAGAGAAATGTATTAGTATGCTAAAGTTCATGGCTTCCACTGCTTTTCTTTTCTTTTTTGAATTGAAAATTGTTAATTGTACTAACAAGATTGTGAAGAGACTTAACTATCGGTAAGAGCACCACATCATTTGAGATACTATTTAAACGCCTAAGGAGAGTGTAACATACTCTCCTTAGCAAATCAACATTTTGTGCCTGATAGGTACCAATTTTAGCACTTGAGGGGCCTGATAGGTACAGGCCTTAGTTGAAGAGTCTAAGTGAATTTTCAGGACAAGTTTGAGGGTCTGGCGATGAGTTAAGCCAAAATGATTTGTAGTGGTGGTTTTGATAATGGTCGGTGTTACTGGCTAGTAATGGTGATGATGATAGCTGCAATAGTAGAGGCAGTTGGTGGTGGTTGTTACGATCTAAAAATAGACACATGATGACACTTATCACACTCACCGAACAAATAAGCCTAAATCAACTCAAAGAACAAGAGTTAAAGGGGATTCAAGAGAGGAAAGAAATAGAAGAATCCCATATATATATATATAGAGAGAGAGAGAGAGAGAGAAACGAGAGACAAGTCTCAAAGATACATCCATGGGTGGCTCAATCATATTCGTGGCCTTAGTCGAAAATCAAACAAAGGCCTTAAATTTTTTTTAAAAAAATAACCCTTTTTTGATGAACTTTGTTTTCAAAATTATATAATCAATTTTTTCTAACTAAACTTTTTTAAATAATAAAATAATCAATGCATTTAATCTTTCTTAAGACATAGTACTTTAAATATATGAACTTTTTCTAATAATTCTTTCCTTTTATATGAAAATTTTCTTTTTCTAAAAATAATATTTATTCTTTTAAAAAAATCTATAATATATTATCACCACTAACAAATGAGGTCCCTCAAATTTGGAGGCCTAAGACGTCCGCCTATTTCTTTTATGAGGTTGACCCGCCCCTAGATACATCCCAGGTCTGATTGTCATCAGTACAAACCCCAAACATAGTTCAACTAATAGTAATAAACGTCTAAAATGTCTTAGATGTGAATAAAAGATAAGACATAATAAACAGAAAGATCCGATATGTTCCGAAGTCCATCAGTCGCTACCTCAATCTCCGCAACGTCAACTTCGACGAAACGTCATTTACCATCTACCAATTGAACCAATACTTGTTCAGAGTGCAGATGGTGATAATTGGCGATGGTGCTAACTGTGATGTGTGATGATGAAGGTGGCTGATAGTACTAGGAATCAATCGCAATTATGGTAATGACTGATAATGATAGTGGAGTTGACAGCAACAATAGTGGCGCCAGTAGATATCATTATAGTGATTAAAGTGGTACATCATGTATCGATTGACTGTAGTGATTGACATTTGTGGTGACTACCAGTGATAATTGTGATGACAGACATGGCTTAATGATAGCAATGACTAGTAGTTGGTGGTTGACAATGCTATGATGAATGTGACGGGGATAATGTGACGAAAAAAATTATCCATACAAAAATATCTCTTAATGATAATGCAAAAGTAATGCTCCACGCCTAGAGATTAAACAAACCATATAGAACAACCCTCGGCCTAGGACCCTGCCAATTGAATCGAGGCTTCCGAATTGAGAATTAGCTTATTTTAAGTATTTTTAAGCCAAAATAATTTTTAAGCATAATCTGTGTACTTTTCAAATTACTAATCCCAGATTTTATATTTACCTTTATTTATATTTTAGATAATCTAATAGTGCAATTTTTTGTTACATTATCAATCAATCAAAATATACTTAATGCATACCAATTTCATGTAATAGGCATGTGATAGATGAGCAACCAGGCCGAGCTGTTAGCCATATCAATATCGGATCTTTTCTCGGTTTGGATTTGGATTTAACAAAGTAATAAAATATAGTTGCACTTTCTCGGATTCGTCAACTCCGATATATCTGACAATCAGATCACTTATAAGATAATTATCCCCATTTTTTCCAATTCCTAATTTCTACAAAAAAAAAAAAATACAAAAATGAAGTTTTAGAGCAGAAAAACTTCTTTTAAAGCCCCATATTCACGTTCTTCAACATTACAAAAATGCCAACACACTAGTCACAGGACCTACGTGCATAGGTGATCGAACTGTCTCCTCATCTTCTGTGCACCCACCTCATGACATGCATGCGTAAGTGACCTCTTATCATCTCGTTTGTTAATTGAGATCCTGTTCTTTATTTTTGCATTCCAATTGACTCGTATGGGTTAACTCAACCTTAAAGTTGGCAAATTACAAACTTAAGCTATTGCTTGTTCTCAATCAATCATGGACGTTCACAATGTAAAAGTGTATTCTGAACTCCAACAACTAAAACCACTAAGGTGTCAAATATCACACTTTCTCCTTTCAAGATACAAATCTTATGATGCAAAGGTGTAAGATATTAACAAATAGGAGTTTCAAATCAAGATGATGCTTCTCAAATTAAAGTGTGACACAAGACTTTCAAAGATAATTGTCACTCTCCAACTCCAGGTGGTATATATAGATGCCACTCACATAAAACCATGTAACTCTAAAAGAGCATAAAGATAGACAGAATCTGTGCTTGCTGTCACAAATATATATTCAAGACCAAGTACAACAACGACTAGAACCATAGGTTTTCCCTTTGTGTTATGCGCTAATAATGTATACCTACAAGGTTCAAAATTACCAAGGACTTGTGGATGTAGATGAAGGTTAGGGTGATGAGGGATGAAGTTTCTGGATCAAGTGACTATAAATAAATAACATCTCCCTAAACGCAATCACTTTATTATCACTTCTTCATTCAAGTTTTCAACCTTGTTTTTTTCTTTTGTTTCTCTTATTCTCTATTCCCATTTTGGATCCACATCAGTCAATGAATATAGAAAAGCTACAATTAAAGTGACAGTGGAAGATATGTGGTTTTAACACTTGTCACCAAGCAAACATCACCACTCAAATTAAAATGCGAATTCACTTATCTTTTTAAAAATATCATCAGAAAATGGATACAATTAGTGTGAATCCACTCAAATTCTCTTCTCTTCATTAATTTCAATGTCAATTTATCTTTCACAACTCCGCTACGCTACATGTTTTGCTTCACAATTAGTTTCACCGATTTATATTATTAAATCCTAATAGATTACTATAAGAAAGAAAAAAAGGTGGTTTAGATTTTTGTTGATTAAACTTTTGTATTAATAAGGGTTGAAATTTAATTTTTATTTTTTTATATATACTTAATTTGGTCCAATATGTCACGTGTAAATGTAACAGCCTTATTTGTCACTTTTTAAAGACAAAGCGTGTGAATTACATGCACGTCACCTTTTAAGCTAGTTGTCATTTTGTGTATAATCGGTACAAATTTATTGATATTAAAGTGCTTCATAGGTAACAGTGCTGATTGATGTGTCTAAGTGGAATATAATATCTGAACAACTTTAAGGATCAACCAATGACTTAAGCTTACTTTTTATTTTCTTTTGGTATCGGATAGTGTCCGCGTTAAGTCTAGAATAATGTTGGATTTGTTTTGAAATCTTTCATATTTT
Source organism: Capsicum annuum (assembly GCF_002878395.1). Taxonomy (NCBI): domain Eukaryota; kingdom Viridiplantae; phylum Streptophyta; class Magnoliopsida; order Solanales; family Solanaceae; genus Capsicum; species Capsicum annuum. The sequence continues at coordinate 3,225,534 of NC_061122.1, read as the reverse complement.
AAGATAAAATACTTTATAATAAAGATGATTTCATATTCAAGATCCAAAATTGAACCTCTAATGAAAAATTTAAAAAAAAAAAAATCATCATTTCACCATAATTTTATCGATTGAAATTATTATAACTATAATATTGAAGTAGGTGTGTTTTGCTAGGGGGTGTCAGTTATGCTGATTAAATTAAATTTGGACAGATTAAAATGGCTGAGTTAATAAATAATTAAGTTAAACTGACTTGAAAGTTAATTGGATTAAAATATAAGTTGGACTGAAATTACTTTAAAATGTGTTTGGCCATAATTCCCCCAGCTTAACCCAAATTCTTGAAATTAGTTAAAAATCAGACATGATAAATTGTAATAACAAAAAATAATTTCATAACCAAGTTGGCCATTTTCAGTATTTAGCCATATATCGTATCGAAAATGTTGGGATCGATTGAATTTATTAATTATTTGATATATCATTCACTTTTACCAGTTTTAATATGCCTATTTGTTTTAATTATGTAGAATTTTATGATGATCACGTGCTACATATATTTAGCGTAAAATTACCATCAAGAACTATGATATATTTAGTGTAATTTCACAGTTTAATTCCGAAGAGAATAGAGTGTATGCAGATCGTATTCGCGTATCTCGTGAAGGTTGAACGACTATTTTCAAAGAATCCCTAACTTAAGTTATAGCGTGAGCTTAAAACCAACACTAAAAGCAACTACATACCTAGTGTAATTTCATAAATGGGTTTGGGAAAGATAGGGTATACGCAAACCTTACACCTAGCTATCTTGTGAAGGTAAAGCAGCTATTTTCAAAAGACACCCGATTCAAGTAAAATTAGCTTAAAACCACCACTAACAACGATGACATACCTAGTGTAATTTCATGGATGAGTCTGAAGAAGATAGGGTATACGCAAACGTTATACTTAGCTACCTTGTAAAGGTAAAACAACTATTTCTGAAAGACCCTCGACTCAAGTAAAATAATTAGCTTAAAACCACCACTAACAACAACGACATACCTAGTGCAATTTCATAGATGAGTCTGGAGAAGATAGGGTATACGCAAACCTTACAGCTAGCTACCTTGTGAGGGTAAAGCAACTATTTCTGAAAGACCCTCGACTTAAGTAAAATTAGCTTAAAACCACCACTAACAACAACAACATACCTAGATTAATTTCATAGATAGGTCTCGAGAATATAAGGGATACGCAAACCTTACACCTAGCTGCCTTGTGAAGATAAAGAAATTATTTCTGAAAGACCCTTGATTCAAGTAAACTTAGCTTAAAACCACAATTAACAAGGATGACATAACTAGTGTAATTTCATAGATGGGTTTAGAGAAGATAAGATATACGCAAACCTTACACTTAGCTATCTTGTGCAGATAAAACAAATATTTTTGAAAAATCCTCAAGTAAAGTTAGCTTAAACCACCAATTCATCAAGCAACTCCAAAGTTATGGAGAGACATATATGTACTACTTGAAGTTGCAAATGAATAGAACCCATTTACTCTTATTCTCAAAGCATTATCATATATCACCAACCTTAATTAGAATGTACATTTATGCCTATATCAACTTACAAACTTACACCTATCTAGAAATTAATATGATAGGATGTCATGAATAATTAGAGTGTCAAATTTAAAATATAAAATGAAAAAAAGGGTATTTTTAACGTGAATGCATAATTCTAAAGATACAACAAACTCATCTGAATTTAGTATTTTTAACGTGAAACATAATATGTATGAACATACTAAAATCTTAACAACATCATGAATGTATAATTCTAAAGATACAACTAATTCATCTGAACTCACTATTTCAACATGAAACATAATATGTATGAATATACTAAAATCTCAATAAACACTATGAATACATAATTCTTAAAAATATAATGAATTCAATAATAAGAACGTTATAAACCCGTATTCATTGATCATGATCCATAATTCTAAAGATACGACAAATTCATTTGAATGCAATATTTCAACATGAAACATAATATATATGAACATATTAAAATCTCAACAAACATCATGAACACATAATTTTTAAAATACAATAAGTTTAATAGTAAGAACGTTATTAACAACCGTATTCATCAAATTGGTGTATAATTCTAAAGATACAACTAAATCATCTGAACTCAATATTTCAACGTCTAACATAATATATATGAATATACTAAAATTTTAAAAAACATCATGAATGCATAACTCTTAAAAGACAATGAATTCAATCGTAAGAACGTTATAAATCGTATTCACCAAATTAAAATCTTGAATCCGTGTCTGACCATTATGAACCCTACTATTCAGTCTTAACTAACTTCCAACTAGACACCCATTCTCCATCGCCGGCAAGAGTCAAACTTCACCACCGGCGCCGGCGACTGTTCCACCACCACGTCATCATATGAACTTGTAACACATATATTCATCATCATCTTATAATCTCTAAACAAAAAAACCTTTTAAAAATATTGAACTTAATTTTATTCTTGTTATTTTTAATTTTCTCTTTAATATTTTCTATGTATTCATCTAGTTGACTTGATATTCTTTCAATATCATATACTCTTCAAAATGTCGACATGTACGTGTCTGATCTTGGAAAGATAGTGTTTTTTTTATGTGGCAACATTTTTGGAGAGCTCGAGAGCAGCTTAGATTACTAGTACTACTTAATTTTATTGGAATAAATACATCAGGTGAAGATGATGATGATGATGAATATTGTGACAATTCTTGAACTTGTACCTTATACTTTGATGATACTTTTTTGTGACTGTTCTAATTTCTTGAAAGTACTTTAAGTACAACTATTATGTAATTAGAGTGCAAATACATATTGTGCACTTACTGCATGCAAAAAAGATGTGCACACAATGAGATTACTTAATAGGTAATTACAAGTAAAAAGGATCAATATAATAAAATAATGGAGTCCAGAACGAAAAGGGCACTTTTTTAAATCAAAAATTCCAAAAGGAACTCTTAATTTTGAAAAAAAAAAAAAAAGGGACAAAACGCTGTTGGCCCGACGACTTGTAAGTCAACGACATGTAAATTTCACTTTTTGCAGAGTTCTGCATGTGGAACTCTAACACCTATCTATTCATGTTGCAAGAAATGCATATGCTATGGACAATTATCCATCCCGTTGGCAATTCATTGCGCTCCTTTCATTGAGAGTTCAGCTTCTACGCCCTCCTTTCTTCGACAGGTCAACTTGTACGCGCTTGATTTCATCTTTCAACTCTTGTAAAGCAGCATTGCTAGATCGATCTTTGCTCGAGGTCTTGTTAACGGTTAATAGATCAACTAGATGCTTCAAGCACAAGATGTATTCAGCTTTTACTCCAGGAGCATCAGACAGTGACTTCTCAGTTACAAACTGCAAAATCAACAATAGAGACTAAACATCATGTTCAATTTCTTCCATTAATCGTCGAAATACTTGATTACAGTTCAAATAGTTGTACATTAGTAAATCACAAAAGACCAATGAATGATTTCTCGCAACAGAATTAAGGAACTGAAAACATTTCCAATACCGGCAGAAGCTCCCGCTGAAGAAAATGTAGCAGCTCCTGCACCGCAGGTCTCTTATCGATGTCTTATCTAGATGTATGGTGTGTCTGGTATGGAGGAAAGTGTTTTCCATAGAAAATATTTTCCAAGAAAATTATCTAAAAACATTTGTACATAATATTTGTCGTTCAATGGAAATTTCGACTTGTGCCAAGGAAAATATATCCAAAGATAGAAACAGAAGTTCTTGGGACTTCATATTTGGTGTACTCTAAGCTATCATGAGGTGCAAGAATTCGAGCCACAAAGTCGAATACAGATCATTAATGATTATACTAACAGGAAACCTTAAAAAACACTTGTAACGCTAAATAAAATTGCAAACTCGCTGACCAGTATAAAACAAAACTTCTCATACCTCCTTGTATGCAGAAATGCATCCACGAAGAGCGTTCTCAGCCTCAGAGCTTTAAGGGTCCTGTTTCAGTAGAAGGTGAAGTTAAAGAAGAGTTTGATCATGTTTGAACTTTGAAATATCCCGGAGAAAACAGATGAGATTGTCAATTAAAGAAAACACGATATAACCCAACCTTTGAATCTTCCAGCTCCAGCTTTTTCATCTCCAGCGATGAAAGAGCATCAAGCGATTGCAACTGCAGGCAAATCAACAATAAAGCTGATATAAACGTTAGGAGTTTAAAAAAATATTTTTAATAAAGGGCGCTAGTGATCAGCCAGTTAAGCTACGGTACAAAGGAAGAAAGATGAACATTCTCCCACTTTACAAATTCTATGTATGCGCAACAACTTGCTCAAAAGAAACACAAAGCAGCAATCCTGTGTTACAATTCCATGGTAGAGTAATGTCGTCTAAGAGGTCGGCGGGACCTCATGAGTGAGAATAGATAATTGAAATCCACTATATATAGCAGGAAAACCCAAGTAAAACTATTCAGTTGGGCCCTCTAGAATTCAGAATTCAATTAGACAGCGCTTCTAAAGCTTCCCAATTTAATGATTATACTAGGAAGAATTGATTGCTCTTTTTTGTACACTGTTGTTCCCTTTCCTTTCTTACTTTCCTGCGCCAGTTACATTCCTTTTGAACCGAGGTTCTATCCCGAACAACCTCTCTACCCCGTAAAAATAGAGGTAAAGTCTGTGTATGTCCTACTCTCCGTGGAGAGGGAGACCCCACTTGTGGGATTAGACTGGGTATGATGTTGTATAAACCGTATACTTTCAAGGTAGTAGGAAATGTAAGAAAGTAGAAGAATTTTGAGAGGATTGAAAGACATATTTGCTAACACCTGCTTACTACAAGACAGGACCCAGCGAGACCGACTTCTTTGGCTGCAAGTTTAAACTACAGCTGTATATTACTGTATCCAAATACAGGAGTACCATATATTTATATACCTATATTTCACAAAAAGAAAAGCAAAAAAAGATCTAACAGTTTTAACATAACAAATATTGGTTAACAGAAGTTAGCAGAGGATAACATTTAACTGGCTGTTTCGTTGCATAAACAATCAATACTGGGAACTGACCAGGATAATCAGTGCTGATTGCCTGCTCCTTGCTGTTGTCATAGATTCTCCATAAGACTGTTTATGTCTTTTCTCTTTCACAGAAGGCACCAGGTTTTCCCGAGCCACACTACAATCACCAATTATGAAAAACAATTGACTGAGTAGAGTTGTCATGCTCACCAATATTGATAACGCACAAGCTTGTGGGACCAGCTTACAAAGGGAAGTTTATAGTGTCTCCGAGATAGGGCGAGGTATAACTTATGAAATAAGCATACATATCACACTCATCAGGCAGAGATATATTATCCTGAGTGAAAAGACAAGACTCAGAAAGAAATTTTAATTCCTTGTTCACCTCTAAACTGCATAAATCAAAGCAATTCCTTTTGACACAGAAACACACTTAAAACTCCTTGCTACCAACTACACATTAAATAAGAAGATTGGTAACGTATAGTTTGAGCAATTTCTACTAAGTTCAGATGAGTCAAAAGTACCATAATTGATTAACTTACACAAGCTAAATTGTCCCAGAAGAAAATGAGAAATAATATAAGAGTTCATTCACTACTGATACACGGCACTACTTTTACTTAATAGACTTGAGGTTCAAAGAGAAACCTGCAACACTGAGAACGGACAAATTTCAAAACCTCATATTGTAATTGTACAAACAGATGAACCAGGATATATGGAGAAGGAGCAGAAAGTGTATTGAAAGAAGATGTAGAGCATATACTTTATGGAAGCATGCCATCAATGATTAACGGTGCTGATTTGATCAGCATACAGTGGCCAACTCCAGCGAATGTTACTAACGTGACATTCAGCTACACTTCAAAAGGGAATAAAGAAGATTTATGTGTGTAGTCCAGAGAAAATGACAGATAGCCTTTGAAAGAGTAGAATACGCTTTTGTTAATAGCCCTTTTTAGTGCCTATAAATTTTTAGATAATTGTGCCTCTTCGCAGAAAACCATATTTTAATGTAGATTCTCTACTTTCATATATAACTTGTACATATACAGATCTACTATTATTATCTTATCAAAAGTATATAGTGGTCATGCAACTTCACCTGTGTAAGGTTGCTCAAATTCTCGGTTCCAAATCTAGATAAGGAAGGACTGCAGTAAATTGATGGTCAATGTAAAGCTAGTCAATTTTACTTGGGATTTAAGTGCGATGTGATCGTATGATGCAGTCAGTGGAATAGGTATTCCTCCACTTCTATTTAATTTAAGCACAAAATGTGGTGCACCTCAAAAAAAACGCAGGGGATACTAACAAATTAAATCAAAAGATATTTCAAACTGAACTTTGAAAAACACAGATATACCTTTAACTATTACGAAATGATATTAGGCGACAAGATGAAAACATAAAAGAAAACCCTAGTTAAGACTAACAAATACCTTATTGACTTGCTTAAAAGATCTTTTGTCATATCAAGCTCAGCCCTTACTTGATTAGCATTACTCTTCTTGAGCTTATTGGGGGCGAGTATTTTAACTATTTTAACTCTAGCAAGATGTAGCAAATTTGCAGCAATCTATTAACGAAGAAAGAAATAAGGGAAATTACATAGAATTCATACTAGTAAAATCAACAGATAGTATAACCATCTTGAATTGCTTGTATGATGTTGAGGATTTAGAGGGAAAAACCTGAATGTGGTCCTCAGGGAGTAAAGCTCTTCGGGAATCAAGACACCTGCTCCAAAAATTATATCACGTCATGCTTGATCAGAATTTTAAAAGCATCCACCTTATTCAGTAATTAATTAGAGTACATGATTCACCTCTCTAAAAGCTCTTGGGCTTCTTTCAAGTTTCCTAGGGACTGAAGGGTCAAGGCCTGACATTCAGCTGCAATTACAGTCTCTAAAGACTTCCAACACTGAAAGATAAGAGTTACATATGAGAAAAGAGAGTATGGATACAGAGCAACAAGGTTCTCAGAATACAGAATCATTTCAGAAGAATAAAAGGGAAAATTATTCATCAGAGTTCCATGATTTTGGTCACTAGAGGCTTTAAACGGAAAGAAACGCAAACATAACCAGAACAATGGAATCCTATCATTTCAGTTCTGTCTGATCAGCATATGAATCTTCAGGCATGAAAACTTGGGGGAAGGTTTGGCATGAGTAAAATTTGAAGTCACAGTTTACCCATATGAGTAATTAGATCTGAATATCTTTCTCGGCCTTTTCTCTAAGATCACGAGTGAATAAATCCGAAAGCATTAGGATATGTTTGCATTCTGATCATGATATTTTACCGAGCAAAAGGAATTTATTAGCTTAAGCAGCTTTGACATTTTGCTGAAAACTGAAAATTAGTGCCTGGAGACACTAACAAATGATATTGCAACAAGACTAAGCACAATACTACCGTCATTCACATAACAAAGAATCCCCACCTCCACACACACACACACCCTGCGCTCCAATTATCATAATTTGAATTGAATTTTGGAAACTCAATAGAAATGTCCTCGCTTTGCCTGTTAGTTTAGTAACAAAGTTAAGTTGAGTGTTTAGACTACTACACAATCATACTAAAGCATAACTTTAGTCAGACGTTGAGGAAAGCAACAAACAGAAAACTTTGGAGGGTTTGTCTTTTCTCTCTATGCTTTTTTGCTGCTTGAACAGTTTAGATAGAGATGTAGAGATAGGTCTTGTTTCCCCACTGAAACAGAAGGATTAGTGGGTAGGTGTGCATCCTTACTAATAGATAGGAGTGCCTTGTTTGCAGTTTTACCTATAGTTATAGTGTTATGCATGTGTCTTAAAGTTTTTTGTTCGTGGTGTTTTGGTGATGTTTGTGATTTCGGATAGATAGTTTATAGTATTACTTTATGGGTGGCTTGTTTCTTTTATTATCTAGTGGTGTGTCATCCCACTTTGTTGCTTGATTTTATGTTTTTTGTTTGTTATACTGTTATTTGTCTTGAGTAGCCTCTCTACTTCATTTGAGGTAGTGGTATGGACTGTGTACCTTTACCCTCCTCAGACCCCATTTTGTGAGAATACACTTGGTATGTTGTTGTTGTGTTGTTAAAATTTTAGCACCTATGAAAACAAAGTAGAATCAGTAATATGCATTTTAAACTACCAATTACACAATGAAGATGTCAGCACTCCAAAAATGGGCAATACGAACTGCGGAACTGGAGTATAACTTCAGATGAGCATTTCTTAAGCAGATTGGAACAATGGAACATTCGGGGAAGAAAGAGAGGTTAGTATACCTTTGCTAATTCCATAATATGCAGGATCATTCTCAGCCTTTTCGATGCAGTCAGATTTAATATATATATATATAAGGAAAGTAGATAGAAAGCCAACTTTACCAAGTAATTCAGCATTTTGTTACAGACAAAAGCAGACAGGTCTGTTACAATTACTCATCTTGAATTGAGCAGCAGCTCAATACTTTCAGAATACTAAGATGTGCTATAAGATGAGCAAAGGATGAAAAAAAGAGATAATAGACAGCCTCCTTAAAAGAAAAGGAAAATAAAACAGGAAACCCAATTATAGCAAACCAAGTCATTTGCAATGCCTTTCCCCCCTAATGTAGAGAATGACAACTTTAATTTCAAGAAACATGCTAAGTGTATACGTGACATTCTCTCTTTCGATCTGCCAAGATGCAAGTTGTTGAATTACTAACAAAATACATGAAGAATATTCATGGTTCAGATGACATTCCTTATATGATCAACAGATGTTCATATTGTGGAGCTAGTCAAGACCAGAGCTACTACCCAAGTATTGAAACTATAACAGGCTAACAAATCAGCTATTTATGCAAGAAGTTGGAATGTACCTTGGCCAAGTTTTGATAGAGTTACTTACATTGTTAAAAAAAGAAGGAAAAATATCTAGCTTATGCACCAGGTCAATTTGCTCTTTCCACGATTGAATAAGTCCTTTTTAGAATAATAACAAGCGTAGCTCTTAGGAGGACATATTCAGATGCAACATTTAATCAATCTTCTGTAGCATCCTTTACTTGTCCACCACAAAAATAAGTTTTAAGTCTCAGTCACACGGAATTGACAAAAAAATAGTGCTCGGTCGCTTCGTATGGGACTACTGTAAGCTAGATCAACTGTAACCAGCGAGAGTAACCTCAATGGTTTTCACTGTATGCACAAGCAATATTTGCATAATCTTGCTGCAAATCCAAAAAAGAATAGAAGAGCAACCTCAGCTAGATGTGGCATCCTCTTGGTGCATATCATTGATTCACCTTGACCTCCATCCTACAATGGTAAACAAATTTGTAACAACAGAAACAAAGATCATGCTATTATAGAAATCCGAATGGAATCGCGAATCAGAGCCTCTGAATCCTTGTATTTCCCGTGAAGATACAGCACCTAAAGTGGAGTGGGATTCTATTGTCAGCCCAAATAAGAAAAGACTACCCATCAGCAGAAGTGGTTTCAATTTTTAGGAGAGCCATTAGAAATTATATGCACCATATTATCAAAATTTACTTCTGTCTACATTTTTTATTTAGCCATAAACATATAAATGTAGATAATAACTACAGAATGACTAGGGTGACAGAAAAGGAAAGGCTATCCAAAAAGAATTAAGTGAAAGAGAGGAAACATAACATATATACACAGGAAAAGAACCAACCATCGAATGTAAAAACGGACCACACCGAAATATTGTGACAGAATATTTTTCTCCTGGAGTCAAAAAAATTACAAATAAAAAACGGATCTTTCCTGCATGTTGAAATTTACAGTTTATTATGTTTGATTAAGAAACATTTAAGGGATATAGGACCACACCAAAATATTGCCTCTGTTACATAATTTGATAACAGGTGGAGGTTCTTGCTAAAAGAATTCTTTATTGGATATAGCTGACAATTGTCGTTCAGAAAAATTTTAATTTGCTATGAGCTAAAATACAAGCATACGACATCAACAAACAAATGGATTACCCCATAAGAGTAGTGAATATCAGCTGGTCCAAACAGAACCAAGCTCACTGGAAATCTACATTTTCCTGTCAAAAATGTAGATGCGTGGCTGACGAACGAAAGCTGGAAATACGAAATAGCACATAGCATCGTTAGATATTACAGCTCAAAAAGCAGCATACTTAGCAGAACGCAAACCTTGATCATTGAACACAATTTAATACTCCTTCTGTTCCAATTTATTGGTCATACTTTCTATTTTAGTCCGTTCCAAAAGAATGCCTCTTCACTTTTTTTTTTTTTGGCAACTTCATAATTTCAACTTCCCATGTGCCATAGCATTTTATAGTACATTCCACATATCTTCAAATTTAAGACCACAAGATTTAAAAGTCTTCTACTTTCTTAAACTCCATGCCAAGTCAAAACAAGACACACAAATTAAAACGGAGGGAGGGAGTATGGAGAAAAAAATCATAATTATTCATGAAAAGAAATTGAGTTCTTTATACTACTCTGTTCACTTTTACTTGTCATACTTTGCTTCGTGATGGTCAATCAACTAATTTTTGGAGCTAAATTGAACAAGATTAGTTTAACATTTTAAATTTAGATATTTGAAAACTATATAAAAAACACTATTACGTTGCAGTATTTTCATATTAATACAATGAAAAAACATATCTTAAAATATTAGTCAAAGTCCATACAATTTGACTACCGATAAATAAAATATGACGAGCAAAAGTGAACAGAGTGAGCAAAAATGTCAACTGCTGAACAAAATGATGGAAATACAAAATTGCACATCGCATCATTAAACAATGCAGCTCAAACAGCTGCAAAATTAACCCAGATGCAAATCTTGATCACCAAACACAGTTTAATATGACCCAAGAAAAAACTTTATTATTATTAATCGAAAGTAGGTATAGTCCGCCCCTTTAACTTGTCAAGATATTCATACTGTAGCTCAAAAAAATTGCATAATTAGCTCATATGCAAATCTTGATAATTAACATCAATTTAATATGAAAAAAATTCATATAAAATTAAAAAATTACCAGCATTGGATAGCAAAATTGGGGAACTTCTTTGAAGTGATTGAGGGCAAAACCGGAATATTTTGAGCAAGTTAGAAGAAGCTTGTCGGAGAAACATCATTAAAGTAATCAAGTTGAATTTTATAGAAAGATTGAATTATTAATTGTTGGGTTTAATATGTCCAAAATTGGATTTGCTTAAACCCTAAACCCCTTTATGAATTGGGTCGGGTGTGAGCGTTCGGGTATCCCCAGATAGAGGCAATGTGCATATATAGCCAATTTAGATCATATTTATTATTTATTTAAGGCATGGTTATTACACTAAAAAATTTCAAGTTGAAGTATTATTTTAATAAAATTAAGAGTTAATGGACGAAAATATATCTAAAGTACTTCGAATTTTTCTACGTGAAATATCAACAGGGGCGGAACTAGCTAATACTGAAAGAGTTCATCCGAAACGAAAAATTATACTATTTATACAAGTTTTAAATTATTTTTCATGAATATTATAATGGAAAAATAACACTCTATAACATTTTTAAAACAAATAGTCCAAATTTTAAAACTTTTCAAAAAGTGGTCAGTTAAATATACTATTTTCGTTTTATAGTCATTTCATAACTTGGATCATTTTGGCCTACGTAATTCATATACAATACTGATACGAAAAATTATATTATTTATATACAAGTTTTAAATTATTTTTCATGAATATTATAATGAAAAAATAACACTAGCATTTTTTAAAGTATAAATAACATAAATACAAACCTTTTAAAAACTCTCTCCCACTTTTTTAATTACTTTACTCTCTCTCTATTAATATACATAACATAGCCGACATATACATAGCATTCTATGTATATGTCGAATTTTTGTAATATGTTTAGGGAATTGAAATTTTTTGTAATATTGAAAACATAAGTTGTGTATTTATGTAATTTTTAGTTTTTTAAAATAAATAATCCAAGTTTTAAAACTTTCAAAAAAGTGGTCAGTTGAATATACTATTTTCGCTTTATAACTATTTCGTAACTTGGGTCATTTTGGCCAACGTAATTCATATACAATACTGATATAAAACATTATTTACTATTTATACAAGTTTTAAACTATTTTTCATGAATATTATAATGGAAAAATAACACTCTATAGCATTTTTTAAAACAAATAGCCCCATTTTTAAAACTTTTCAAAAAGTGATGGATATACTATTTTCGCTTTATAGCCATTTCGTAATTTGAATCATTTTGAGCTACATGATTCATATACAATATTAATACAGATATATACTAATACAGTATTCAACTTAAAGCAATTTGACCCTTTTTAAATTATTTTAATTTTTTTTTTTGTTATTAATCTTTTAACTGATCAAATATTCTATTTTTTATTATTTAAAAATAATAATTAAATTATATAAAAATAATATAATTGTTAAATAAAATATATCTCTATATAAAATATATGTATAGAAATTATATAATTTTATCAAATATGAAAACGTATAAAATATATATAAAAAATTTATAAAAAGTAAATGAAAATTATATAATTGTTGCATAAAACGTGTAAGAAAAATGTACAATTATTATATAAATTATATATCAAAACTATATAATTTTCATATATAATATTTATATGTATAAAATTTATATAGAAACTACACAAAAGGTGTATAAAAACAGTATATACATTGAACCCACTTCAACTAATTCTTTTGTTCACATTTTTTTTTTAATTTTAAACCTTCTTAGTTAAAATATTGACATTACCGCTAAATATTACAAGTTGTTTGTTAAAGTACACCTCAACTATCTATTGTTTATATAGTATCATGAAACTGATCCACCCAATAGTTTATTTGTGAAACTCAGAATGCAAAGATACATTAGGTGCTCTTTTGACGACCACAGCATCTCCAACGAGTCCCAAGTTCAATTTAGAAGCAAAAATCCTATATTTTCTTTCTGCTGCAAATTTGGTTGTGTGCAAGTATTAAACGCCTTTAAATACTGATTGAATGTGCTCAAAATTAATTAATTTAAGTGAGGCTTGATGACGACGATAAAAATAAAATATTAAGAAATTTTTATCGCTGCTTGCACTGTAACTTACTCTTCCAGGTGAGGAGACAAAGTTGTTAGCCCTCAAGGACTCAAGAGGTTTGATCAAAGTGAGGGCAATTCCGTGTTTTTTCCTCCATTAAGGAGATTTCCACGTTAAAATCTTGGGGTTGTCACAGATGCCATCAATGGTCTCTAATTTATTTATTTCCCTCTAGTTCCTAGAACAATTTAGCCATACAAGAAACCATCAAACAATTCAACAAGTCTTCATCCTTCCATGTTCTCTACATTTGTGCTACATATTGCCTTTGCCACAGCAAAACATGTTTGAGAGTTGTTTTCTCATCTAAACTCCAACAAGATAGAAGATAGTTCATCATATCTGAAGATACAAGATAGTTCTGATGATTAAAAAATCAGTCTTCGGGCTGCTTCTTCTTCTGCTGCTTCTGCCTTCTTCTCCCTTCAACAATACGAGTCAGGCCTCGAGCTATGTTCACGTCTCTGGCAGTATCAAGCGTTGCCAGTGCAGCTACCGACTTCGCAACTGATGACTCAACTTCGGCGATTGCCGTGTCCATCTTTCATGCAAAATACTCAAATTTTGGTATCAGCTTACAGAAATCCTACAGAAAAAAAACAAACAAAATCAACACCAAAAAGGAAAGTGAGTTTGGTAAACTTACCTTAAATGCAACATACTCTAAGAGGACCCACCCCACAAGATCAGAAAACTTCGAACTCTCAACACCTTTGACTTGGACTTTGAGAGTATCCACCTCAACCACCTCGTCATCGTCCAAAATTTCAACGTCCCCAGCCACGAGCTTCCCCTTGTTATCTTTGCCCATAGTATCCCTTTGAGAGAATCACCCAGCACATCAGCCACAGCCAAACCTCTAACAGGATCCCCACAAGATCAAGATCAGAACACTTCCAACTCTCACAACCTTTGACTTTGAGATTGAGAGCATCCACCTCATCATCATCCAGAATTTCAACAACATCCCCAGCCACTTGCTTCGCCTTAGCTTTACATCTCTCCTTCCCATCAACAATTTCCTTCTACCTCCTATTACCAACTTCTCTGCAATTTATAACAATTATGAGAAACCAGCATAGAAAAACAGAGAAAAACCAGCAGTACAATATAGTACCTCAGCTCCACAATTCTGTGGAATATCTTCGTTTGTACCTCTGAATTCCGTGCAACTCCTTTCGCAAAACTACTGACCTCGCACCGCACGGCTTCCAAGTACCTAAAATTTGCTAAGTAAAGCACTTCGAAATATCCCATGGAGTTTGCATCAAAACACTTGGTCAGACAGCCAACACAGAAAGCATCCGGCTCGCTCAATCACATAACACAGAAGATAGACTACATGAAGAGGGGCTTCGACCTTGGGTAATGGCTTCACTTCCAACCACAACCTTCTTAGATGGTGAGTATATTTTCTACATATTGTTTGAAGCGATCCAGATCCTCTTCGAAATAAAAAAAAATTCTAGAAAAAGAACATGTTTTTTTTCTGGAAATAGCACGGTCAGAACACAACCCTTACAGGATGAACGACCACCACCGTCAACCACCGCACCACAACCCTTACGAACACCACCCTTACTACATGGATAGCATGCCATAGTTTAGGTCTCTTTAAAAAGAGGTACAGCTATAACATTAAAATTCACAAGTATAACAGTGAAATTTAAAATCTACACTATTACACAAACAAAAATACAACTATTGAGTACCAAAATGCGTTCAAAACAGTTCAAAACACTACGGTATAATGCACATAATTTTGAAGGCATATTTCATTTGTTATCAGCACATAATTTTGAAGGCAAATTTCATTTGTTATCAGCAACGGATCTTGTTGTGTTAACAAAACTGACTCTGATAAAATACAAAAATTAGGACTATGAAACACAAAAAAATTATTGAATATGGACAAAAAGGTCATATTATAACACTACATTAAAGAATAAAGAATCCTACTAACTAACTACAAAAATCAACAAGGAACTCGGAGTAGTATCACTAAAACCGCCGTAGATAGCAAATACCACCAAATGTAAGCTGAAAAACATAGGTATTACCACTCATACAGCAAAAACACATAGATAGCAAAATATCTGTCGGAAAACCAAAGTGTAAGCTTGAAAACATACAGCAAATGAAGGAACAATTATAAACAGACCACCCACGAATAGGAGCATTGAACAGAAACATACAACAACGGCACAAGAAAATCGGCGGAAAACTCACCTGCAACAGCTGTAGAAACTAAAATATGCGCCGAGTATTTAACATGAAAGCTCGGGTCAAATCGTAACATCTGACCCGACTCCAGAAAACTAGGGTTTAAGAGGAAAAACGAGTAAAATAAAATACTACTTAGTAATTTACTGACCCGACTACGGAAAATAAAATTAGGGCGTAAGCCGCAAAAATAAGGATTTACCAAACGGGTCAAATAAACTGACCCGACTCCTACTTCTGAGTAATAAGGCAATATAATTATAATATTCTACTAAATTGTTCAAGAATATTATTAGATGTAAAATGAATAAACTTATCTAAGAAACGACAAAGCAAATGAAAAAATAAATAAAAATTGTTACTGTTGAGAAAAGATTTGAAATCAACAGAATTTTGTAAAAAAAAAAAAAAAAACTTTCGAATATGGAAAATAAAAAGAACAATTCAACTACATAATTGAATCTTCAATTCTAATTAAATCATATCTAGATCTAGACAAGTAAACAAACAACAAACTAAATATGCATAACTTCGTATCATCTAAATTCCATATCAAAACTTCCTATCAACTAAATTTCATATCAAAAAACAATAAATTAAATATGCAGAACAAAGACTTCCTACTCATCTAAATTCCATATCAAAAAACAATTCCATGGAAATTGATATGTAATCTAGATGAATAAGAAATCTTTTGTGGAAATCAAATCAAATGGATGGAAGGAGTTTTTTTCTTTAGTTTTTTTGAGTTTTTACTTGATACAAAGAGGGGGAGATTTAGAAAGGACATAATTGTGTAAGAAAGAAAGAGAGGACATACACTCTACTCTAATTTATATACGAAAATCTTAGGTTTTGTGATAACCTAATCTCTAGCTACTACAAGTCACGTGAATATAAGAGATCCATAAGCCATTCAAACCACCTAATTTTATTTTATTTTTATAAATATTAAAAAAATATATAAAAAAAAAGGAAAAAAACAATTGATTGAAAAGGAAAAAAATATTTTGGGAAAAATAAAGCGAAAAAGGTCAAAAATACCCTTAAGTATTAAAATTGGATCAAAAATATCATTCGTTAACCTATTGGGCTAGAAATATCTTTCAAATATTGAAAATAGTTTAAAAATATCCTTTCATCCACCTTTATAGCTCAAACATACCCTTATAACCAACGATTTTTTTAAAATCATAATTAAAAAGTTGAAAAAGGTCAGAAATATCCTTTAAGTATTGAAATTGATTTAAAAATATCATTCATCCACCTTTATGACTCAAAAATACCTTCGCAACTAACGATTTTCTTAAATCATAAATAATTAAAAAATATATGTGACAACTTTCACTTGATCGAAACTAAATTAATTAAAATATACATCTAATCCGATCCCAACTCAAGCTACCCGATCCAACTTTCACTTGGTTTAAGTAGAGACTACTGGAATCGTTCCAACTCGTAAAAAATACTCTACCTAACTAATTAAAATCTTTCCTTCATATTTACTTGCATTCCAGCAATATGCATCAAAATTTAAGAAGTGCCTAACTTTAGGTGTTTACATGAAATTTATCATAATCATTGTCAAGTAATAATATATATTTTTATTTCAATAAATGAATTAACATGATTTGATATATATAACAGCTTTTTGATAGCAAATAAGCAAAAGCAAACATCTGAGAAGGAATTTCAGACCTGATAAAAATGGTCTCTTGTATTTGAAGATATATAGATTTAAAATAATCTTATAAGAATGTATTTAATAGTTTTTGTTCTTTAAATTTGCTCAAATATTTAACAATTTACATTTGTTATATTTGATGGAGATAGTGGGAAAATAAAGTAACCATAAACACCAAGAAAGTACTATCAAAACCTAAAATATGCATCACAAACAACTGCATTATACATTAAAATTACATTAAAAAATAGCAAATATTACATTTCAAAAAATTACACCAAACTCAAAAAATAAATCTAAAATAACATAAACTACAAAAAGAAATGTAGCCTTAATGTGAGTTTCTTCTATAAAAAAAAAAAATCCATAGTTTCCATAAATCTAACATACAGAATTTTATAAACAATTAACGTTGACTGCCAGTGTTAATCCTTAACTATCTTAAAAGACCAAATTTATTAAGGAACTACATATTTTATACCATTTGGATTGGGTAGCTTGAGTTGGGGCCGGATTGGATATTACATTTTAATTAATTTAGTTTCAACCAAGTGAAAGTTGCCACATATTTAAAAAAAAATTATTTATGATTTAAAAAAATCGTTAGTTACAAGGATATTTTTGAGCCATAAAGGTGGATAGATTGTATTTTTGAACCAATTTCAATATTTAAAGGGTATTTATGACCCTTTTTAAAATTTTTAATTATGATTTTTAAAAACCGTTAATTGCAAGGGTATTTTTGAGCTATAAAGGTGGATGGAGGGTATTTTTAAATCATTTTTAATACTTGAATGGTACTTCTGGCCGAATAAGTTAACGAAGGGTATTTTTGACCCAATTTCGATACTTGAAGAGTATTTCTGATCCTTTTCCGAAAATAAAGTGTACGTAGATTTCCGAATCAGCAAAGGCAACCCTACGTTTGAAAGTGGGGTACACGTGCACCTGATAACTTCAAAAAAATTTATGTATGTATATAACTGAATTTAAAATAAAATATTAAACTGTGCACCCTTAAGAACAAGCGTTGTTTTTGGCTCATTGGTCCAGAGCTTAGCCTTGCGCTTCTTTGCTCGTCCCGGTTTTGATTTGCATTTGATGCCTTTTGTTGTTATTTTTCCAAAATAAATACTTAATAAATACTCAAGTAAGATTTGAACTTGCAATCCCAATCTCAAAATATACTCATAAGAAATAGTAAAATCATCTAACCACAAATAACCATTGTTGTACTTTCGTTTAATTAAGTAGACGTATGGTCATGAAAATTAATTAGATTTTTCAAAAAATTATTTCACTCTAGTAAACAAAGTGATAACAAGATATGTTTGATCATAAAATTTTAAATAAAATTACAGAATTGTATTTGGACTCGTACTTATCTCGCAAAATTTTAAAACCAACTTTAATTTATATTTATGACCAAACACAATTTCAACTCAGACTTCAATTTCAACTCTCACTTCAATTCGAAAAATTATGTTTTTCATGATCAAACACGGCCTAATGTTTATTTGAATAAGTTTTACTTTATATTAGTCTAATATTAATTTGTTTGATAAAAATATTAACGCATGGTACCACTGTATTAACGCACATTCACCTCTAATAGTGGATGTGTCATCATCAAATTCAGGGTTCATCTTTGTCTGGATGATCTTATCGAGTGCAACAAATTAAAATAGATATAAAGAAAAAATAATATTGAAATAATATAACAACTGATAGGAAAACAGTAATAATAATCAAATAGCATAATAATCGATACATCATAAATAGGAGATTTACTATATACTTATTTTTTATTCCAATCGACGATTTTAACATTCTCTTATCCAAGGTTATATTCTTGTCAAAAATAAAGAGGACAAAAAAAAAAAAGTAAATTATCCTTAAATGCAAATTTTATAGTAGCCATTCGAAATTAACATGCGAGAGGTACGTTCATAGACTATGTATTATAATTGTGCCGATTTTCAAATTACGGTTCAAATATCATGTTAGTTATACATACAATATTTGTTGTTAATAATTCGACATCATTTGTATAAAAAGGAATACTAAATGAATACAATGTCGTACAGTGAATTCTCCTTGACCATTGAGCTATCAATACTGATTGTTCAAAAATGTTAAAAATAAAGTTCACATTATAAAAAAAGTAAAGTTATCAGCTTAGAACACATATTTGTTCTTTATATTTATTTTTCAGTATTGTTCATATCTTTGGCGGCCAATTGAATATAATAATATCTCTTAATTCAAAAGTTTTCAAATGTCTTAAGATAATATTGTGCACCACAATATTATCAAAAAATAATGAGCGTAAAAAGCTTCACAGTCTGTAATGTTTAATCACGAAATACAAATAGAGCGTGAAATTTAACGAAAAAAAGCATAATGAGAGAAAAATATAAATATATGTCTAGTCGAAGACTAATAATATAAGCATGAATGACGAATATATGAAAAAAAATTTGTTATTGTTGTCAAAAATATAATTTAATTTCCAACACTTCATTCTAAACAAATTTAGCCCAAAGTGATGACGCAAGAAAAAGTAGTACTTACGCATTTTTTTATTTTATTTTTATGTTTTGTTGTAGTTACAAGAGAGGTTTGTATAAAAATATAAAGATTGAAGTTATACGTAATAATAATAAAAATTGAAATTGTAAGTGTAAAATAGTGAAAAACAAACAAAAGTTATTTTCACTTTTCAGTATCCAACAACGAAATTATTTTCAAAATTTACATGGTCACACACCTCAACTTTAATAAACTGAAAATAGAAATCGAAAAAAAAGGAAAAATAAAATCATGGCCAAACGACCCTTAAGTCCTAAAGACGAAAAAAAAATATATCTAGACATACCATGAGTACCAAGATATAATTATAATTGAAATACTAATCTCAAAACTTACAGGGTTTGTACCGTAGAAGAGAAAAAAAAAACAATTAATTTTAAAATTTAAAGTATATGAAAACTAATCTCAAAAGAAAAAAAAAAAAAAAAAGATAATCGGAATTATAATGATTGTTGTTTTGAACGAACCACTAATTTGAAAGTGTTGTGTTGTCAGCTTTTTCAAGACATTTGAAAGCAACAAATCAACGAAAATTTTTACTTTCTGATTAAGTCACCCACCCTAATCTGACACCAACGACTACCTCCTACTCACAAAATTATGTTAGCTATCATGTACTAGTTCCTATATATCTTCATTATAATTATACTGTATGAATTTTACTCTTGTTTCACCTACTAGGGATGTTTGATTGGAAACAAGTTATTATTCGAAAATTAATCTATAATCTATATTTATTTATATTTATAATAATAATAATATATTAAAAGTGTGAAAACTCTTAGAAAAGTGATTTGAATTTTTTGTCATTCATTAAAAATTTTCGTAAATGACAAAATCATCTTTTCACCCTTTGTTTCCAATTTACAATTTAATTATTTTTATTAAATTCAATTCTAAAATATATGGGATCAGGATTTTAATTATGTGGTAAGACATTTTTCTAAATTAGGAGTACTGAAAATTGATTTTTTTACCATATAAATCTATAAAAAAAAAAAACTAATAATTGAGTTCTAAGAAAAATATATAAATAGAGGACGAAGATGTTTTCACACCAAATTCAGTCGTCTCACCCCCAAAGTAGATATGTTAGGTTAGGTATGTTTTCTTCTTCTTTTTTGAAAACAAGACATGCATTTTACCCCTACTATTAAGAGTTATACATTTTTTTCACATGACTCTCTTTTTTATACATTTTTTAACTCCTCAACAAGTGAGTTACATAATAAAAGTTTAACTTATTTTTTTCTTCTACGTAAATATAATAAAAATTATACAAGTCATTTTATAAAAACTTACATATTATGTGAACAATTAATTTATCTTTTAAAATTTATTTTTTTTAGAAAGAAGACCAACTATTATAAAACAGAGAGAGTAAAACTCACTGATTATATGAGTCATGTAGAAATAAAATGCATAACTCAGTATTTAAGTGAGTTATCCATTATATGAATATAACTTTATAAATATATGAGTTATGTGTAAATAACTTTTTCCACCAACATTCATATTTTCCCTATTTAAATAGAAGTATACATTATAGACTTTTCATTCTTTGTTCACTCATCTCCTCTTGTAGCAGGAACTTTATTCCAATGAAGAATAATGCAGTTTCAAAAGAGGAGATGAGTGAATAAAGAATAAAGAGTCTATAATGTATACTTCTGTTTAAATAGGAGAAATATGAATGTTGTTGGAAAAAATTATTTGCACATAACTCATATATTTGTATAATTATATTCATATAATGAATAACTCACTTAAATAGTGAGTTATGCATTTTATTTCTACATAACTCATATAATTAGTGAGTTTTACTCTTTCCGTTTCATAATAGTTGACCTTCTTTTTAAAAAAATAAAACTTTAAAAGATAAATTAATTGTTCACATGTTGTGTAAGTTTTTATAAAGTGAGTTATATAATTTTTATTATATTTACGTAGAGGATAAAAGTAAGTTAAACTTTTATTATATAACTCACTTTTTGAGCGAATTAAAAAATGCAAAAATGCATAACTCTCTCTTAAAACTCTCTTTTTAAGAGAGAGTTATGCACATTTTCTGTAAATTGACTTCGTTTAGTTAACTCCGTTAAAAATAATGCATATAACTCTCTTTTTAAGAGAGTTACCTTACCAGAAAAAAAAAAATATTTTGATCACACTTTGAAAACATGACTTGTTTTGATATTTTTTTAGTTCTTGGCATATTTTGGTTCCCAACTCTGTAAAATATATTGCTAGTAAATGAATTAGTATACGTATATTTTATCAACTAGAGCTGCATAGCCCGTGTCAGTACGAGCCCAACGCTATAAATATTTTTTAGCACTAAAATTCGATATTGATGAGATATAAACGTAAATGTACACTGATTTAATTAAATATTATTCGTTCTAATATATATTATAAACGACTTATAATAATTAATTAGGGGTAATATAGTAAAAAAATAACATTAAATGTAATATATAAATGACTTATAATAATTAATTAAGGTAATATAGTAAATCACGAAGCAATTAGGGGTAATATGGGTAGACATGTCATCTATTTTTTAATTAAATATTATTAATTTTTTAATAAATAAATGACTTATAATAATTAATTAGGAATGATATAGTAAAATCATGGTTAAAGCAGCTGAAACAAACGTCATAAATATCTATTTTTAAAATTAAATATTATTAATTCTAATATATAAATGACTTGTAATAATTAATTAGGGGTAGTATAGTAAAAATATATTATTAATTTTAATATATCAATGACTTATAATAAATAATTAAGGATAATATAGTAAATCATGGAGCAATAAGCGGTAATATAGGCAGACATGTCATCTATTTTTTAATTAAATGTTATTAATTTTTTAATAAATAAATAACTTATAATAATTAATTAGGGATGATATAGTAAAATCACGATTAAAGAGCTGAAACAAAAGTCATAAATATCTATTTTTTTAATTAAATATTATTAATTCTAATATATAAATGACTTATAATAATTAATTAGGGATAATATAATAAAAAATATTATTAATTCTAATATATAAATGACTTATAATAATTAACTAGAGCTAATATAGTAAATCACGGAGCAATTAAGGGTAATATAGTAATCTATTTTAATTAAATATTATTAATTTTTAATACATAAATTATTTATAATAATTAATTAAGGATGATATAGTAAAATCATGGTCAAAGCAGCTGAAACAAACGTTATAAACATCTATTTTACAATTAAATATTATTAATTATAATATATAAATGTCTTATAATAATTAATTAGGGTAACATAATAAAAAAATATTATTAATTCTAATATATAAATGACTTGTAATAATTAATTAGGGATAATGTAGTAAATTACGGAGCAATTAGGGTGTAATATAGTAAATGATAGGGGTAATATAGTAAATGAAGAGATGGTTGACTTATAATAATTAATTTGAGATAATATAATAAAAAATATTACTAATTCTAATATATAAATGACTTATAATAATTAATTAGGGATAATATAGTAAACTACGGAGCAATTAGGGATAATATAGTAAATGATAGGGGTTAATATAGTAATCTATTTTTTAATTAAATATTATTAAATTTTTAATACATAAATGACTTATATTAATTAATTAGGTATGATATAGTAAAATCACGGTTAAAGCAGCTGAAACAAACGTTATAAATATCTATTTTTTTAATTAAATATTATAAATTCTAATATACAGATGACTTATAATAATTAATTATGGGTAATATAATAAAAAGTATTATTAATTCTTATAAGTGACTTGTGATAATTAACTAGAGATAATATAGTAAGTTATGGAGCAATTAGAATGTAATATAGTAAATAATTGGGGGTAGTATAGTAAATGAAGAGGTGGTCGAAACCACCTCACTAGAGGTGCATAGCCCGTGTCAGCACATGCCCAATACTATAAACATCCTTTAGCACTAAAATTTGATATGGATGAAATACAAACATAAACGTGCATTGATTTAAAATGATAACTTTTTAAATAATAACTATTTGATGGTACTCGTTAATAAGTGAAGTTTTATGAGATAGTTTTTTTTTCATATGATAAGAAAGTGTGATGTGTCGTGTAGTCGAGTTATTTTAATTTTTTGATGATAAGATTGAGACCTGTTACAAAATATAGAAAACATGTAGAACTGATATTCATAAGATTATTTCATACAAAAACTGAAACAAAAGTTACTTCAATTAACAATAAAGTCTTGGATAAAGATGATTATGGTTGAAGCAGCTGCAACAAATATGTAATAAACGCATATTTTTCTTGTTTTAATTAAATACTATTAATTTTTTAATACATAAATTACTTATAGTAATTGATTAGGGGTGATATAGTGAAATCACAATGCAGCTCTTGAAGCAGCCATGTCAAATTAATATTTTAATTAAATATTATGAATTTTTTAATACATAAATGACTAATAAAAATATATTATTAATTATAATATATAAATGACTTCTAATAATTAATTAGGAGTAATATAGTAAATCATGGAGCAATTAGAGGTAATATAGTAAAATGACTTATAATAATTAATTAGGGGTGATATAATAAAAAAATATTATTAATTCTAATATATAAATGACTTATAATAATTAATCATGGGTAATATAGTAATTCACGAAGCAATTAGGGGTAATATAGTAATTGATGAAGCACTGGTCACGAAGCAATTAGGGGTAATATAGTAATTGATGAAGCACTGGTCGAAACCATAGGCAAACATGTCATCTATTTTTTTCAATTAAATATTATTAATTTTTTAATATATAAATGACTTATAATAATTAATTAGGGATGGTATAGTAAAGTCACGGTTAAAGCAGCTGAAACAAACGTCATAAATATCTATTTTTTTAATTAAATATTATTAATTCTAATATATAAATGACTTATAGTAACTAATTAGGGGTAATATAATAAAAATAGTATTAATTCTAATATATTAATGACTTATATTAATTAATTAGGGGTAATATAGTAAATCACGGAACAATCAGAGATAATATAATAAATGACGAAGCAGATGGTTTTTTAATTAATTATTATTAATTTTTAATACATAAATGACTTATAATAATTAATTAGGAATGATATTGTAAAATCACGGTTAAAGCAGCTGAAAAAAACGTTATAAAGATCTATTTTTTAATTAAATATTCTTAATTCTAATTATAAGTGACTTCAAATAATTAATTAATTTTAATATATAAATGACTTGTAATAGTTAATTAGGGGTAATATAATAAATCACTGAACAATTAGGGTTAATATAGGCAGACATGTCATCTATTTTTTTAATTAAATATTATTATTTTTTTAATATATAAATGACTTATAATAATTAAGTAGGGATGATATAGAAAAATCACGATTAAAGCAACTGAAACAAACGTCATAAATATCTACTTTTTAAATTAAATATTATTAATTTTAATATATAAATGACTTATAATAATTAATTAGGTGTAATATAATTAAAAATATTACTAATTCTAACATATAAATGACTTATAATTATTAATTAGAAATAATATAATAAATCACGGATAAAATGATAAATAATAAAGAGCTAGTCGAAACCAGCTCTTCTGTAATATATAAAAGTAACAACATCACTTGAAAAAATATATAAAAGTAACAACATCACTTGAAAAAAAAAATTATGATTTGAACATTAAATTAATTTTATTTTTATTTTTACCAACATCAACAAAGGAACTTGTGTACTCACTTTTTCTGCCTACTAATCTTGTAAAATATACTGTAAAATGTTGCTAGTAAATGAATTAGTATACTATATTTTGTCAAAGTAACATCATTTGGAAAAAAATCTAAAATAAATTATTATTTCAACATCAAATTTATTTTGAAGTAGAATTATTTTATGAAAATTAAAATTTAGGACTTTTTTTTGCTAAAAATAAATAAATATGATCATGAATAAAGTAAAAATTCTAATTTTGAGAGAGGTCTTTCTACGAGTTGAGGGTTACATCGGTACTTAAAGGACCTCTTTCGAGAGAGCTTATTAGTCGAAGGTTATCAGGCCTGCTCGGATCTGACTACCTTGAGCCAAGAGGACTTTGCCCCTCGTCCTGGAGACAAAAGACAAGTGTTTGCAACTCCCATTGCCCGGCTACGATCGAAAGAGCAAACAATCCGACTCGAGCTTGCTTGCCTCTTAGTGGATTGTAGACCCATAACAGGCATGTTTACGGGGAAAATACAGTAGGAGTGTACATTGATCGAGTTTATTTGGTTTACACTTTTATCAATTCGATTTATCGATTTTAGTTTTTAAAATTTCTAAACCAATAATCAAACTAATAAGGTAATATTTTTTATCGATTTTTAATCCTCAATGATTTAACCACAATAACCTTGTTTGTTGTGTGCCTTTATGTTTTTTGTTATATTTTTTATTTGTTCAGAGTCGGGGGTCTATCGGTAACAACCTCTCAACCAGGGGCGGACCTACATGTTTTTTTGGGATACTACGGCATATGCCTGTCAAATGGGGCGGTTTTACCCGGCCCGACTGGGCCCTAAATGAGCACCAATCTGATTCGGACAGTCCTAAATGTCAAATTGCACTTCGACAAGCGACAAATATGCTAATGCAACAACATGTTGCAAGCTTGATTTGTCCCGTACTCGTCTTGAAGCTGTTGATGGCTTCATTAATAATTTATTTAAAGATCTAAATACAAAAGAAAACAATGACTAATTTTAAATAGAGTTTTAATTGATTTAAAGTCCTACATATAAGAAAAATAATGTATGATAATTTAGTTAAAAGATAGTAAATGACATTAATTGATTTAGAAGAGTCAAGCATGGGAGTTGAACTTTTAATAGAATTTTTTTTGCCTTTTTTTAACCGTTTTTTGTCTTTTTTTTTTTTACTAAGTGAAAAAGGTTTTGTGCCTTTCTTTTTTCTGACAACCTAACATGCCACAAAAAACACCTCAAAAATATTAATAGAAACGTAAGGATTTAACCATAATAGAAAATCTTCTCAGGAAAGATTTATATCAAATTTTATTTGGATGGTGAAAAAAGTATTCAATTTTTATTAAAAGGTTTTTGTTTTTTTGTTCTTATACTATATTTAATATCATTAAAAATAATTAGAAAATAACAAAAAAAAATTTAAAGAAAACATATACTTATCCAATTTGTATAACAATCACACGAATATAAGTAAGAAATAAATTATTTTTCTAGAAAATATTTTTTCTTCTTCATATCGAACGTATCCTAAAAAAAGTATTTTTGGAGATCAAAAATTATTTTTCTAAAATGTATTTTTACGCTTTGGCTAAACATTCGAATGTATGTTTTGAAAAATATTTTT
The DNA here is from genome assembly GCF_002878395.1 of Capsicum annuum. NCBI lineage: Eukaryota > Viridiplantae > Streptophyta > Magnoliopsida > Solanales > Solanaceae > Capsicum > Capsicum annuum. Next base: position 3,198,400 of record NC_061122.1, on the reverse strand, counting down.
TCATTCACCAATCAAACACTATAAAATATTTTTCGAAAAATATTTTCCAACCACCAACCAAACATAGGAAAACAAGTAAGAAATCAACTTATTTTCCAAAAAAACATTTTCGAAGAAAATATTTTTCGTCATACCAAACACACCCTTAGTTTCGTTAAGATTTTTTAGTCTCTCTTTTATTTTTTTTTTCTGTAAACTGATTTTGTAAGTCTGATTCAAACTAGATGGAATAGTTGTGAATTATTTACCTATTTCTATCCATGTTACACTTAGTGGAGTATTAATTAATTATTTAATATATTTTTAAAGCATTAAATTAATTATATATATTCAATGTTAGACAAAAATTATTGAAAATATATAATATTAATAATAACACAAATTAAGAAAAATTACCGATCACTTTCATTTAAAGTTTCATTCAAATCTGCAGGTATTGAGAATTGTGTTGGCATGTTACGACATGATGTAATGGAGAGCATTCATATCAAGAAAAATATTATACTTTGTCTGTATCGGAGACTGTACAAGATGATTTTTACGCTCCTTGATATAAACTTGAAGAATGTTCAATTTTATTTGACTAGTATAGTCACAAGGAGCCTTCAGACATTCCGTCAACGACTCATCATCACTAATAATTCATTTTCCATAATTTACCATTCCTTGTGATGAAAAGAAATTTGGATACCGTCCGACTATAAATAAATCAAAATCATTACTTTCTGCTTTCATTCTTCTAAAAACCAATTGAAATTGGATACTTCGCCTTGGACTTTGGCGGACATCAGCTTTAACACGTTCTCCAAGATTAGATTAAGTTTTGAAAAGATAAATTGAGATTGAAGAAAGTTGAAAAAGAAGAATTGAAGTTAAAGAAAAAGAATTCATCATAGTGAAGAAGAATTTGAAAAAATGAATGCATTCAGGTGTTTAAATAGGAGAATTTTATAAGTGTGTAATTTTATTTTGTGAGTTATGCATTTTATTTTAACATAACTCACAAAAAAAAATGAGTTATGTACATAACTCTTTTATGAGTTATATAATAGAAGAAAAACTTATAATTTAAATCAAAATGAATAGCTCACAATTTTTTAGAGTTATGTACATAACTCACAATTTACATAACTCACAAAAATTGTGAGTTATATTAAAACAAAAATGGATAATTCACAATTTTTGTGAGTCATCTTAAAATAAAATGAATAACTCACAATTTTTGTGAGTCATACACTTTTAAAAAAAAATTGACGACATTTGTTGGTTGCCGTTGAAATATTTTTGCATAAATCACATTTTTTGTGAGTTAAACATATTATGATGCTATTTTAAATATATGACATATGTTGGCCATTTTTCAGTTTGGTGGCACACTTTGATTCTCAACTCTTCCTTCCTATATATCGTTATAATAATACTCTATGAATTTTACTGTTGTTTCATGTATGAATGGTTTGATTGGAAACAAGTTATTCAAAAATTATTAATCTTAAAATTCATATTTCATTCTTAAAATGAAATAAAATAATAATCATTTGATGCATTGGGACGGGAAAAGCTACAAGGTTAAAATCTTCGATCCTTCTTTTCTCTTAGGCATCTCATCTTCTCATTTGTCTTTGCTCATTTTCGTTAGGGCGTTTTCTTCTCCAAGCCCTTTCAAACTTCGCTGACCTATTGCGTGGTTTATCAAACACAAAATAAGTCTATCCTAAAATTAATTCTTCAACTGCAGTACTTTCTTTCAGTGACGGATTCAGAATTTTCTCTCAAAGATTTAAAAATTTAAAATATAAACATGTGAATAAGTCAACATACTATTCAAGGAATGCAATAATATATAGTCAGCCTATATACCTGTACACATCACAAGCAGAGAGTTAAAAAATAAATAAGGCTGTCAGCGTGCGCTCAGTGAGGATCTAAGTGGCTACATGAGGAAGGTGCCTGCGGCCAAGTGCCCCTGGGCTGTCTCAGATGCTTACTTCATTTGGTTAGAATTTAATATACAGAAAAGTAGATTTTCTATATACGTAATTTTGTCCACCCCTGCTCCCTCCTTTCATACAATTTGGAGGGCGGTTACCCATCCGAGTGATTAGGGATTGATTCCCTCCTCAATGTCTTTTGGGTTTGAGCCTGTTGCACAGAACTTGTCTAGTGCGGTTTACATTTCCATGTAGTTTGCAGGCTATTGCATCGGAAGGTTTATCCAGTGCGCACACAGTGTTCACCCAAAGGGCAGAGGGTGTAGCGGCTGCGAATTTTCCTGAAAAGTTTTCAAAAAACTTAGAATGCATGTTAAAAATTAATAAATAATAGTAAAAATAATTTCACTACATCACCCTTTAAATATTATTAAGTAATTCAATGCTTAAGTAATGATTATAATTAATAATTAAAAAATACAATATATAAAAATAATAAATAATCGATTGATTTTAAAATTGAACAAACAAATATTAGAGGTAGAGAGTAAATTAGTAGTGTTTCAATTGGACCAACTATTCCACTCCAGTTCGGAAGGAACTTAGAAGTCCTTAGTCCTAACGAAACTATGTTACTTACTAAGGCTTCATATGTTTTTTTTCAGATTCAGACATCTGAATCTTAACGCACATTTTGAATGATTAAGCTGTTTATTTTTCAATATTTAAATATGTAAAAAAAAAATTATTTGTATACATAATAAAAAATTAATTATATATTAAAAAATATGTAATTTAATACAATAAAATGATTAGTATTTAATTGTGAAAAAACATTTATATTTATTAGTGACAGTGGAGATGGCTTATAATGGTGGTTGCGGTAACGATGATTGATATTAGTGATTAATAATATTGGTGGTGATAATTGTGATAGTTGGTATTGTAGTGACTATTATGATGGTGGCGATTGATGGTGATAGTAGTTGTTGTGATGTGACGTTGCTTGATATTAGTAGTTTAAGGTGTTGATTGTGTTGGCTGAAACATGAATGCACGATGATTGACGATGTGTTGGTATTAGTTGAAGATGTTATTTGTTGTGATGATGGAGATGGTTATTAGTAGAGATAAATTGTAGCGATGGTACTGGTTGAAGTGGTGGTAGAGGTAGCGGTACTAGTGATAAGGGTGGTGACGGCCAAAGAATATGTAGAGGTTGTGATGTATTAGTGGTAGTTAGTGGTGGTGCTAGTTGTGATAGATGAGTTGGTTGGTAGTAGTGATTGACGGTAGTGGTTGCTAATTGTGGTGTTGTTGACGGCAGTGGTGGCAGTGAATATAATTAGAATAAAAGAGGTAGTAGGTGTGGTAGCAGTTGACAATTGTGGTTGATAGCGGTATTTTTTGTTGATGGTGGTTGTGATGGTGGAGGTGGTTGATGGTGGTGGGTGGTGGTTGACAATGATAACGGTGGCAGAGGTGGTGACTGCTGAATATAATTATAGGTGAATATTATCCAACATCAGAATAACCCTTCAAACTTATTAAGACTTGGTTCTAGATCTGAATGACTAAGATCTATTTAGACCTATTAAGAGTTAAAACCTTAATAAAAACCAAATGCACTTAATGGTTTGAAGTCTGAACCATTCAGATTCAGACCTCCATTAAGTGCAAATAAATAAGGCCTAATTCTATTATAGGCAAAACCCATCGTCAGGCCCCTCAAGTACATGCGATCTTTCACTTAGGCACCTCAAGTGTACATTGATTTATTTTGACACTTCAAGTAGCCATAAAATGTGTCATTTTGGCACCTTTGTCTGAGTTGGCAAGGTGCGTGTATTATACCTCCATGAAGGCGCGTTAAAGCCCTTTTTTGGCTGATGCGGCGCCCAACTTGGCCCACCAACAGTTTATTAACTCCTTTTTCATTAATTTATACCTTTTTTCTTATTTTTATCCATCATTTTTGTCAATCTTAAGCTTATTCAATGGTGAAAATTAATGGGAGAAATTTAAAAATTAGATACACATTTAGGAGTTCATCTTGCCAAAAATAATATATTAACTCAACGCCCATTAATTTATACTTCTTTTACATTTTTATCCGTTATTTTTGTCAATCTTAATTTATTTAACGGTAAGAATATTGAGAGAAATTTATATACGCATTTAAAGATTCATGAAGATTAAATAATAAGCACCTTTTTTAATCATTAAGGACAAAATTGATGAAGAAAAATAAAAAATAAGCAACATCAACGAAGAAAAACTAAAAATCAAACAAAATCGATGAAGAAAAATTGAAAAATAAAGCTAAATCAGTGAAGAAAAATTGAAATAAAACAAAACCAATAAAAAAAAAATTAAAAATCGAAGCATAAAAATCAAGAAAAATAAGTGAAGAAAAATTGAAAATCGAAGCATAAAAACTAAGAAAAATCCGTGAAGAAAAAATTTGAAGAAAATAAAAAGGGGAAGAAGACTGGCAGGGTGGGGGTAGTGGGGTGGGTGGGCTATGTAATGAAAAAACTGCGCTTTGGGGGGTGGGGTGGGGGAGGGGTGGCGGGTGGGGAAGGGGTGTTTGAAGAAGAAGAATGGTGGGGTGGGTGGGGTGGGGGTGGCGGGTGGGTGGGGTATTTGAAGAAGAAGGTTGGTGGCGTGGGTAGGTTAGGGGAGGGGGTATTTTTTATTTAAATTAATTATTTGTAAATTATTTGAGTATTTTTTATTTAAAATTAATTATTTATAAATTATTTGGACAAAAATGACACGTGCCATCATTTTATTCGTCACTTTTCACCCCAGCGGAGAATGTAACTCATGCACTAATATTATTTTGCTGATTCAGCAAAACGTGTCAAAATGGCACACTTTATCGCTACTTGAGGTGTCAAAATGAATCAATGTCCACTTGAGGTGCCTAAATGAAAGATCACGCATACTTAAAGGGCTTGACGATGAGTTTTGCGTCTATTATATGTATATGAATAGGCATACACTCATTTTCTGAATTGGGAAGTAGCATGCATTGATGCTACTCTGTTTGGGATGCACATAACCCAATCAATATACGAGTTCGGAATCAACATATACCCTACAACTAAAAAATGTACCAATGTATGTCATATAAAAAACACACCAAAATATGCTTTGTGCACTTAATAAGTGCATAATACCTTTAACTTTGTAACGGAAGACATCTGACAGTGTTAAAAAAGTTAAAGTTTATATTGTGCACTTAATTTAAGTGCACAATCCATTTTTTTATGGATTGTGCACTTAATAAGTGCACAATTCATTTTTTTATGGACTGTGCACTTAATAAGTACACAATCTATTTTCTTATAGGTTGTTCATTTTTTTAAAGACTGTGCACTTTTTTAGTGCACAATCTATTTATTTATAGATTGTGCACTAAAAAAGTACACAATATATTATTTTTGATTGTGTATTTTTTTAGTGCACAATTCATTTATTTATATTGTCCTCTTTTTTGCATGATTGTGCACTTATTTTGGTCCTTTAATATTTTAAGTAATGAAAAAGTGATCTAAAATATTTATATCAAAAAGAATTTGTAATAAAAATTCATATTTTGTATTATAATATAAGACATGTAAATTATGTTCTACAAAGTCATTAGAGGCATATGTTTAATTGGTGACCCATGTATAATTTAAATTTCAAAATATTTTCTTAAGAAGTTCATAATCTACAAATTATTTTTCTACAAAATTTATTCTCTAAATTTATGCTTTACGAAATTAGGTCATAATTAAGTATACTTTAATCTTCAAATATTCATTAATAAGGAGTGAAGAGTGAAAATCAATTCTTGGAAAAACTTGATTTTAAATATGATCAATCAAATTATAAGCTACTTAGAAAGTGAATAGAAAAAGAATTAAATTTTTTTATATATAAAAATAAATAAATATTTCTTATGAAAAAAATATAAAACTAAAAATACTAAAAGCAAATTACTATGGAGGGACTTTGAATTAAAAAGGACAAACAAAATTTTCAATTAAGTTAGGATACTTTAAGTTTTAAGAATTAGGTAAAATGGACAAAAAAAATTCAGTTTTTTTTTTTTTTTTTTAAAGATATTTTGGTTCCAATAATTAAAAAGGTTGTCTCAATAACTATCGAAGTTATTGAGACAACTAACAAAGTTATCAAATAACTTTAATTGTCTCAACAACCGTTTCAATTATTTAAATAATTTTATCTTTTAAAATTTAATAATATTATGAGACTCACTTATCGTTTTCTTTTAATTAAACATTTGAGGTCTTTCAAGTTATTTTTCTCTACAATGGAGTGGAATCTCCCATTGCATATCTACTAACCAAGATAAACAATATAAGTCTAATCATATGCATTCATTTAATTAATTTTTTTTTTCATCAAATTGTTCAGTATGTTGCAAAAAAGTAAATCATATAAATAAATAAATTGTGCACTAAAAATTTGCACAATCAAAAATAATATATTGTGCCTAATCTATAAATAAATAGATTGGGCACTAAAAAAATGCACAATCTCTAAAAAAAATGAATAATCGTGTCCAATCTATAAATAATATGAATAATAAGTGCACAATCTATAAAAGAATAGATTGTGCACTTAATAAGTGCACATTCTATAGAAAAATGGATTGTGCATTTAATCCATAAAAAAATGGATTGTGCACTTATTAAGTGCACAATGTGAACTTTAACTTTTTTAACACCGTCAGATGTCTTCCGTTACAAAGTTAAAGGTATTGTGCACTTATTAAGTGCACAAAGCCTATTTTGGTGTTTTTTTTTTTATATATGGCATACATTGGTACTTTTTTTAGTTGTAGGGCATATTTTGGTTCCGGATTCTCAATATACTGGCATGCTACTCTATCATGAATAGCAGTGTCATTCATAGAGTCCGAAACCAAAGTATGCCCTACAACTAAAAAAAGTACCATTCTATGCCATATAAAAAACACACACCAAAATAGGCTTTGTGCACTTATTAAGTGCACAATGCCTTTCTATTTTAGCAGTAAATCCATTCATGGCGTCAGAGAAGGTCACACTTAGATTGTGCACTTTTTAAGTGCACGATTCACTTTTTAAGTGCACAATCCACGTGGCCCTTTCTCCAACGAGCTAATTGTTGCATCTTTAGGGGTAGCGTGGTCATTTGCCGGACTGATTTGGAGAATGCATGTGGTAGAAGTAAAGTGTGTAGACAAGAAAGTCTTGAAAAAGAGAAAAAGAAGAAGGTGAATTAAAAAAGAGAGTTTGGTAGTTTTTAGAGTTTTTTTTTTTTTTATGGCTTTTGTTCTTCACAATCCAAAAAAATTCAAAAAGATTTTTTACCTTTCACACTCATTTTCTCGAAAAAATAAAATAAAAAATAAAATAAACATCAAAAAGATTTTTCTTTTATTCCTTTAGCATGCATTCACAATTCGAAAATTTAAAAAATGATTTTTTAATTGAATCTTTTGTAAAGAAAAAAATGCAAAAAAAAAGATGGTCGAAGTTCTGTACATTTCATATAACACAAATGCCAAAAAGTTTTTTTCTCTCTTTCAGAGTTATTGGTGTCAGTTTTGTGTGAAGCGTCTAGTTGAAAACCCAAACAGGTTTTATTTCTCATCGTCCGTCTGTAATCGTGTCTCTCAAGTCAAGTCTTAGTTCGTTTTAATCCTTAATTGTCCAATCTGGACAAACTACGCACCCCTGATTCTCCTCTTTCGGGATGTGAGATACGTAGGCAGCCTATTATTGGTTCGGGGATCTTATTTAAAAAAAAAATTTAAAAAGATTTTTTTCACTCTTCATTTAGAGTAGGTGTTTCATACATGTCTTGAAAAGAAAAATACAAAAAAAAAAAAGATTTTCCTCAATAGTCGTAGGTTTCATTTTGGTTGATCTTATTTCAAAAATCCAAAAATATTTTTTTTTCACTTTTCATTTAGAGTAAGTGTTTCATATACATCTTTAAAAGAAAACTACAAAGGATTTTCCTTTAATAGGTTCAAGTTTCATTTTCGTATGAAATGCAAAATTAAAAACCCAAAAAGAGTTTCTTTGGTAATCATATGTTTCATTTTGTATAGGTTATTAAAGCTAAAAAATTCAAAAAGATTTTCGTCTATTCTTTTGACAATTTGTCATTTTTCTTTTCTTCTTAAATTTTCAAGGAAAAGAAAAAGAAAAAGAAAAAGAGTTTATTTGGCCATTTTGGCAAGAGTTCACGAACTACGCACACCTGATTTTCCTCTTTCGGGATGAGATACGTAGGCACCCTTCTTGGGTTCGGTGTTCTTTTCTAAAAGAAAAAGAGATTTTGAAAAAGTTTGAACTCTAACATATTTGTTGTCTCTTGTTCAGTTAGTTTAAGGTGATTGGTTTGTGGCTTCCTGGCTAGTCCTCCATATCATACCAAATCCAACGAAGGTTTAGTTGTGTCCAATAAGGATATAGAGAGTGACACCATGGATGAAACAAAGAGTCAGGAAATTGAGAGTTTAAAGAAAGAGAATTTGAGACTGAGACAACAAATGATGGAAATGTACCGAGCTTGGGCCAGTGGGCTGCCTCCACCTCCGTTCCCCACTTTTGACCCTGCAAATACCTTGAGTCTTCCACCAAAATCACAAATTCAGTTTCTTACTGTTGTTGATACACCACATCATGCCTCAAAATTCATTCCACGTCAAATGCAACTAAATACTTCTACTACTCTTTCTTTAGCTCCTCAGTATAAGTCTACCACATTCACAGAACCACATACCGTCTGTGCTTTTGTTTCTCAACCTTCTACTAAAACTTCCTCTTTGGCTATCAATCCAGTGATTGTGCTTCCCCAGTCCACTAGTGAATCCCCGTTCAATACTCTTGATGATCATTGTTATACTCTTGAGCCTACCGTTAAATTAAGTGGACCACCAAAATTTCTTACTAAGAAGCCCAACATACTAGAAGATATAGAGAAAGTGGTTGGGAAAGTTAAGAGTGTAGAAAATGATATGAAAAATTCTCCTGGACTTATGAGCTATAAAGATGTTTCAAATAAAAACTGGAGCATGTCTTCAAGTGTTAACCTTTCTCCCAGCTTTGAGACATCAAAGTTTGGGGAGCCTTATGGACAGAAGGATTCTGTGAAATATTTAGGATGACATTGCAATCAACCAAGGAAAACTGAAGGAAAGAAGAAGGAAAACGCACCTATAATCATGCCAGGGCCAAAGCAGAGTTTGAGAGGTCCAACCCACCAATACTGTTAGTCTCAATCCCGAGCTTACATATTAGATCCACATAACCACTTGCAACAAGGTTTCTTTCCCCAAAATCCAAGAAATCCCATTCCACTTCCTCAATGTCCTTTGAACAATACACAATTGTGTGCTCATCCATCTTCTTATCCACAATGGGATGCACCTGTCATTCAACATCATCCTCGACCCCCACAAATTTACCAAGGAACCTCTAAATACAAGTTTTATCCAAGGCCAGAGTTCGCAAAGAGGAGGAAGAAAAAAAGATAATTTCACTCCTATTGGGGAATCCTATGCCAGTTTATTCCAGAGATTGGTACCGCAGGGCATGATCACTCCTCTCCTTGGGTACACTCCTGACCCACATTCAAGAAGTTTTGATCCTAATGTACGATGTTCATATCATTATGATGTTCAGGGTCACAGTATTGAAGATTATCGTGCTTTGAAAGGAGAAATTGAAAAGATGATTCAAGATAAATCAATTATGGTGCTGAACAATGACAGTGAGAAAAGCTCTAGTCATGCTGATATGCAAATCAGTGGCTAAGATGTCAGGCTGAGTGATTGAGAAGTCACCCCTCCCTACTAGAAAGAGGTCTGGTAGTTTCTTTTGTTTTATTTTTAGTTATCGAATTATTTCAGGATTGTAGTTCAGGATCTATCTTGTTTAGTCCCTTTGTCGTTATGTTCAAACCCTTCTATCTTTCATTTTTATTAAATGAAGTGTCCCATTTTTCTTTGTGTTTTAAATATGTGTTGTTTGTTTGTTTTCTTTACATAGTACATTTTATGTTGACTCTAGTGATATGCCATGCTATTGAAATTTTCAGCCAGATCTTAAAATCCAATTTAAGCATGAACATTCAATTAGAGGGTTAAAGTTAGAAAAAGAGAGCGTCTGAGAAAATGGATAGAGTACTGGGGCATTTGGTGATCAAGTTGCAGCCTTCTTTGAAAATTAAGCCAATTATTTTGAGAATCGTGAGAATAACTTGGTCAACATTTGAAAGACATGTCTCAATTTGGTCAAATAGTAGATGTGTGATCCTACATCAAAAGGAGTAGAAAAATTAGCTCTACGAAAGCATGAGGAATGTACAACAAAGATGGAGTTTGCAGAAGAAGTAGCGACGCACAGTCTCAGTTAAAATTAGTTCTGTGAAAAAATATCACAAATGATCTTCATCTCTCACTTTCATATTGCATGATATGTACTTGCATTTTCAAAAATTGATATGAAGAAGACATTTTATTCTGCTATGCAAATATCGTGTCATTCTTTGTTTACCCCATTTGAGCTTTAGTCATATTTTCTTACATACCCCTCTTTTGGAATAAAGATAGAGTCAATAAAGCTCAAAAGAAAGGTGTCGAGCAAAAAAATAGAGTCAAAAGGTATAAAAAAAAAAAGAGAAAAAATGTGTCCAAAAAGAAAAAAAAGTGTCAAGCAAAATAGAGTCAGAAATATCCCAAAAAGAGAGTCAATAAAAGAAAAGAAAAGGAAATCAGAATCAAGCAAAAGAACGAGCCGCCAGAACTACACACACCCTGATTCTCCTCTCTCGGGGGTGAGATACGTAGGCTGCCCTACTCTGGGCTCGGTCCAACCAAATAAACAATTTAGAATTTCCCAGTCAAAAGAAACTGGGGCATGAGTTAATCCTCATTGTTTGAGTTGATTCCAAAAGTTGTAAGTCCTACCCCACTTTTAGTATCGTTTGGGCCCTATGCCATTCTTTCTTTCCAACTCTATCCAAAAACCAAGTTACAACCAGAGAAAGACCTTCACATCAATCTTTGAGGATGTTAAGGATAAGTATGCAAGGGATATGACGATGCATTTGGGAACTACTTATCTTCCTCAGCATAAGAAAGTAAAAAAGAAATAAAAATAAGAGAGTCTTATTGGTGAAAGCCCCCACAGGCACCGTAAAACGATGGTAAGTTGAGAGAGATAAAAAATGAGAGAGTCTTATCGATTAAAACTCTCATGAGCACCGTAAGACGACTGTGAGTTAAGAGAAACGAAGATAAGAGAGTCTCACTAGTGGAAAACCCTTACAGACACCATAAGGCAATGGTGAACTGAGAAAAAAAAGTAAAAGAAGCTTGTTGGCGAAAACCCTTCAAGGCTCCACTAGCCGAATGGGGTCTTAAATACAATTGACCTAAGAGAGCAACTTAGTTTTAAGGCCATTAACTCAACAATAATGGGTAGAAAGTTTGGATGAAAAGATCAAGCTGCTTAATCCAAAATGTATGACATAATCATTAGTGTTGACTGTCATTTTTAGATGAATTTTTCGTTTCTTTGTTTTAAAAGGGGACATTCATTGTCTTTTCTTTCTTCTCTTTATTTTTATTTTATCTTTCTTGAGTCAGTTATCCAAACAAAAAATTATCATTCTTTTTTTCGTTTCTTGTCTTTGAGTCAAGTCCGTGTCAAAACAAGTGAGAAAAGATTTCAAAACTGGCTACCAACTTCTTTAATTGCAAAAAGAGAGACAAAAGGCCAACACATGAAAGAGATATGATTGTGAGCCGAAATAAGGCATACAGAAAGTTCTGTCAACAGACAAGTCTGGAACCTCATGGAAATACCAAAGTTCAAAGGGTTTATCTGAGGAGCATGACAAAACAAAGATACTGTATTTGTTTCAAAGTCACTCTTAATAAATTGAGTTTGGGTCAATGATGCATCAACTCAATGATATATGTAATGGTTAGAAGCAAGGTTAAATGCGATGACGACAAGAGCGTTTGCCACGAAAGCCAAAGCCACAAACCTGCCTCCATGTTTTTAAACACACAACCTTTCTTTGCATGAAATAGGAACACATGTTACCTTCAAATCAAAGATTTCAAAACCTAAACATCAAGGCCCGTAATTTCTCACTTTTACAAATGCAGGAAGCAATGTTGCTGCACAGGTTTGATAATTAAATCATGGTAAAAATTTATTATCTTATATCCCTTGGAGACACACTTTATTGTCCAGGGATTTCAGTTTTCATTTGTTGGGTGATACACTTCTTAAATTGAACCTTCACTCCTAAAAGACGTACCTTTTAGTCGAGTCATTCCCTTTGACCCCTAGAAGGCGTACCGTTTAGTTGAGTCATTCCGCTTGACTCTTAGAAGATGTACCTTTTAGTCGAGTCATTCTCTTTGATTTCTATAAGACGTACCTTTTAGTCGAGTCATTCCCTTTGATTCCTATAAGATGTACCTTTTAGTCGAATCATTCCCTTTGATTCCTATAAGACACACCTTTTAGTCGAGTCATTTCCTTTGATTCCTATAATACGTATCTTTTAGTCGAGTCATTACCTTTGATTCCTATAAAACATACCCTTTAGTCGAATCATTCCCTTTGATTCCTATAAGACGTACCTTTTAGTCGAGTCATTCCCCGTGATTTCTATAAGGCGTACCTTTTAGTCGAGTCATTCTCTTTGATTCCTATAAGACGTACCTTTTAGTCGAGTTATTTCCTTTGATTCCTATAAGACATACCTTTTAATCGAGTCATTCCCCTTGACTTCTATAAGACGTTCCTTTTAGTCGAGTCATTTCCCTTTGATTCCTATAAGACGTACCTTTTAGTCGAGTCATTCCCCTTTACCCTATAAGACGTACCTTTTAGTCGAGTTATTCCCTTTGATTCCTATAAGACGTACCTTTTAGTCGAGTCATTCCCTTAATTCCTATAAGACGTACCTTTTAGTCGAGTCATTCCCTTTGACCCCTAAAAGATGTACCTTTTAGTCGAGTCATTCCCCTGATTCCTATAAGACGTACCTTTAAGTCGAGTCATTCCCCTTAACCCCTAGAAGACGTACCTTTTAGTTGAGTCGTTCCTTTTGATGCCTATAAGACGTACCTTTTATTCGAGTCAAATCCTTTGATTCCTATAAGACGTACCTTATAGTCTCGTCATTCCCCTTGATCCCTATAATGATGTGACTTTCACAAAAGTCCTTCGATGATAAACTGAGGCAAAATTTAATTTTTGTGTTTGGAACTTTAATTTCCTGACAAATGAAATCTCTTTATAATAATCTTTGTTTGAGATAATTTTCTTTTTAGTTTTGATGTGTAATTTTCTTTTTAGTTTTGATGTGATTTCAGGAGCCCGCCTGAAGAATGGGGCGAATAAAATGAAAGTCAAGCAACAAAGTGAAGAAATTGAAAGACAACATATGGAAATAGCAAGTTAGGAACCCGCCTGAAGAACAGGGTGATGAACCAGCAAGTTAGGAGCCCGTCTGAAGAACAGGACGAATAAAGGAAAAGTCAAGCAACATGAGGAAGAAATTGAAAACCAAGCAACAAGTTGAAGAAATTGCAAGTCAAGAGCCCGCCTGAAGAACAGGGTGATGAAATAGCAAGTCAAGAGTCAGAGAAGCTGCATAGATAGGATTTTTGTGATCTCTTTTATGTTTTTAACTTTTAATTTTCATTTTTTATGTAGTGACAGAGCCGCGGACCGGAACCTCGATGGGACCTCACTCGACTCTCCAACTCGGTTGTCCTTCTGCCTTTTGTTTCTTCCTTTGAATAATGGTCGGGTCAAAATTCTGTCTCGTTGTCTACTTCTTTGTATGAAAACACTTTGTGTTTACATGCAAAGAGGGGCATGATGTAGACATGTAATTTTGTCCCTCCCAGAAAGTATTTTCCATTTTTTTTACCTTATCCTATCGTGTACGCTCAACCATATAATCATATCCCACAAAAATACAAAAAAAAAAACTCTCTAACAAAATTTTATCTTGTTTTATCTTATCCTAGCAACCTATCCAACCAAAATAAACCACATCACACCCTACCCTACCTCCACCTCACTACCCCAACTACCCTACCCCACTACCACACAATTCTCACCATCACTCTCAATTTACAAAGTATGTACACCCACACAGATCACACCAAAAAGGTGGAGGGAGCACACACTCATTGACCATCATTCACACACTATACATGGCGAGAGAGAAAGAGACGAGCAAAGAGAGAATTGACTGAGGGGAAGGGGGTCACCATCTTCTTCTCCATATTTTATATACACGCACAGTAGACGAAAAAGAAAAAAACAGCTTAGGACAGGTCACCATCATCGCCATTTCTTTTTTCTTTTTTCAGGACTCACTCTCTCGACACACACTGGGACCCCATATTGAACATCTCACGGATCCGCACCATCCATAAACAAAAATTGCACTCACATATGCTAGATAGAGTTAGGAGTTGAGGGAGAGAGAAGTGATCGAGAGAGGTCGGAGAACACCATTCCGACGACTGATCGTTCGTAGAAAAACACCCTCTCCATCGGTGAACGCTACCAGTCTCCCCCTCCCAGCTCCGGCTAGATCGATCGTCTGACAGCTAGTAGCAGTGACCCTATCTCAGGTTTTATTCCGGCCAAGTTCAACGGGATTTGCAAAAAACAGCCCCATATTAATTAAAATTGACCCACTGCGGTCGGACTCCGATGAAATCCACCGAAAGCGAACGAGACAAGGTCGGTTCTGCCTGAAATTGGGTTCAAACGTGTTTTATTTTGAGATTCTATTCTTGGATCAATTGCGTCTTCGATTTTGCGGTTTGGCCATTGGTTTGTATTCCATTTGGACTAGATTTTATCGTTGATTTTTGATACTGGGCTGGAGTCTTTCATTTTTGATTTTTCATTGGTTATCAAATCTGTTTGGATCATTATTGAGTTGGTGTGGTTCGTGATTGAGGTTTGACGTTGCGGTTCCGTTGGACGCGGTTCTATTCGGAAAGATCAGTTAATCAATAAGGCATTGAGGTCTATTTCTCATCTCTTTCTCTATTCTATTTTTGGAATTTTAGTTGTTTGTTATGGGTGTGAATAACTTGTTTGTTTAGCGTATTTGAATCTTTGTTGTGTGTACGTGGTTGATGTTGGATTTGATAGTCGAAGAATTGGTTAATTAGTTTGACAATGGAATTGGGGAAGATGGGAATTGAAAGTTGATAAAAATGAATATTGTTGTTTTTTATTTATTGTTGATGTTGAACGTGATATTTCATCGATCCGGTAGGCAAACAGTAGGCTCGGGTTGGCAAATTTAGAATTGTTGGATTGTTGGAATGCTTGGAATATTTGTTGAATGTTTTGTTTATCGTATTTGAAAAATGTATTCATTTAACTGGGGAATCCCCCGAGGTCATTTGTATTTACTCATCGGGGAATGCCCCGAAGAATTTTGTATTCGAAGGATGCTCGTGATCAAGGCCCGAGGCATCGGGTAAAGCATAGTTTAGGACTAGTGTAGGTTATTTCAGTATTTTTTTTTGGGGCTATATAATTGGACTAAACACTAAATTTTGGATTGTTTTGTTTTGCTTTGCTTGATTGATTGTTTTGCATGCTTTGTGTGGTTTATACATTCGTAGTGTTTAAATTAGCCGATATGCTCCACCAAGCGACCGTGGTCGAACCACGGGATCGAGGGGTGCCTAACACCTTCCCCTCGGTCAACAGAATTTCTTAGCCGAAATCTTTGTTTGCGGATCAGTTTTAGAGTCAAATCATTTTGAAAAGGATTTTCCAAAGATGACTTGGCACACCGGTTTATGCCAAGTGACGACTCTGAGTTTTGAATGTAAAAGGTTCTTTTCGAAATAAATTATCTTCATTTTTTCACTTTAATAATAAAAATCCTTTCGAACTTAAAACCAAATCTTTTTGGAGTTGAAAAAGGGGTGTGACAATAATAATAATAAAATAAATTATCCTTTAAAAACATAAAATAAAATAAAAAGCAGAAATAATAATAATAATAATAATAATAATAATAATAATAATAATTGTTATAAGCTTTCAAACTAAACAGTTTCACCATAATACAACCACATGATTTTACAGCGGATAGGGCTGCTCCTCCTTTAACCAGAAGTCTCGGGTTTAAGCCCTAGGTATGAAAAAATTCTTGGTAGGGAGCGCTTCCCCCCGAATGGGACCCTACGCGGCGCGAATCAGGATTAGTCGGACTCCAATGCGGGTATCGGACACCGGATGAAAAACCAAAAATAAAAGACATGATTTTAATGTAAACCAAACTAAACTAATAAATAATTTCAATAAATATACTTTTGAAATATTAAATTTGATTATTTAAGGTAGCAAAGACAGCTTGAAAGTCATTCAAGATAAATTCACTGGAGGTATGAATCAATATTGAAAGACTATTAATTTTTTTCTTCTTAATTCTATTTTTTTCCTTTTTTTTTTTGTCTTTGTAACAATTAAAATGAGATTAATTATAATTTTATAAGAATTTAATGAGATTTTAAGGGCCAAGACATAAAAAATAAAATAAAGTTTAATTAAAAAAATGCACATATATTAAGGAAGCTAATTACAAACTATCCTATTTTCTAAGTGTGGTTTTTAATTCTATTATTACTTTGTGAGATAAATCTATTAATCTAAATAATCTTATTGAATAAAATAATGATAAATAATTTTATTATATCATTTCATTGCCTTTTAAAAATTAAAAAAAAAAAGATTACTGTGATAATTTAAAAGTGGATGATTTTTTATATGATAAATAAATAAAAGAGTGATTTATGTGTGATAAACTTTAAAGTTAGATAATTTATATTAATAAAAAAAAAGATTGTATGATAATTTTTCACCCTATTTTATTCGTGTTATTTGATTTTGTGTAAATAAATTAAAAAATAAAAAAGTATGACATTTCAATAAAAAGTTAAAAGGATAATAATTACACGGGACCCACAATGTGCACTTGTCAAATAATGAAAAGCCTCACACAAATATGACATGACGCACCTCATCCACCATAAAATTTTTCGTGTTAAGTGTATTTGTACTTTAACAGAGAAATACTATTATATTCGTCAAAATACAACATCATACATAGACGATTCTCTTTGAACGACACAAAAGGTAAATGAACATCATCAAATTACATATCACACTAATGCTCAAAATTAGCTTTAAGATCCTTTTAGCCTTTAGCTCCTTTTGTTGTTTGTTAGTCTTCTTCAACAAGCCCAAAATCACAACAATCCATTGATTGTGCAAAAAAGTGAACAATATAAATAAATGGATTGTGCACTAAAAAAGTGCACAATCAATAAATAAATAAATAAAATGAAAATGCCATGTGTAAAAAGTGAATAGACATTGTGCACTTAATAAGTGCACAATCTATTTTAAAAAATAAATTGTGCACTTAATAAGTGCACAATTCATAAAAAATGGTTTGTGCACTTAAAAAGTGTACAATCTAAGTTTGACTTTCTCTGACGCCGTGAATGGATTTGCCGTTAAAATAGAAAGGTATTGTGCACTTAATAAGTGCACAAAACTTATTTTAGTACTTTTTTTTATATGGCATAGAATGGTTCTTTTTTTAGTTGCAGGGTATACTTTAGTTCCGAACTCTCATTCATGCACATAACTCCCCCATCCCAAATTACCCGTTCTAAATTGAGGTGACAATAATTAAAAAAATAATAAATAATATGATTAGTTTATCATAGTACCCCTATTAAATGATTTTACATTTTAATTTTTTTAAAAAAGCAATTAATGCAAAGGGTAAAACATAAAAATAAAATTGTCTCTTTTTGATTAATAAAAAAAAACAAGAGAAATGGAACATCAAATTAAGAAATTTGGAACAGAGGGAGTAAGTCATTACCCAAGGAATTAGTATACGTATATTTTATCAAAGTAACAACATCATTTGGAAAAAAATAAAATAAAATAAATTATGATTTCAACATCAAATTTATTTAAAGTAGACTTATTTTATGGAAATTAAAATTTAGGACTTTGTTTTTCCTAAAAAAAATAATTAGATCATGAATAAAGTGAAAATTCTAATTGTAAGAGAGGTCTTTCTACGAGTTGAGGGCTACAGCCGTACCTAACAGAACGCTTTTGAGAGAGCTTATTAGCCAAAGGTTATCGGGCTTGCTCGGATCCCACTACCTTGAGCCAAGAGGACTTCGCCCCTGATCCTGGCGATAAAAGACTGGTGTTTGCAACTTCGATTGCTCGACTACAATCGAAAGAGCAAACAATCCGACTCAAGTTTGCTTGCCTTTTAGTGGATCACAGACCAATAGCAGGCATGTCTACGGAAAAAATATAGTAGGATCACAGACCAACTTTATTTTGATAGAATATTTTTAAAAAGTTTTTTCTTGTTTACGATGTTTCTGCACTTAATAATAGCTAGAAATTCTACACTTGAGAATTGAGGATATTTATATAGACCTTCACGTGTTGCAAGAAACTCACATGCAGATAACCACACTATGCGAGTCGCTAGACTAACTTGCAAGTCGCTTAGTTTTCAATATTTTGTCCTCTTTGATTTCTTTTCAAATTAAATGCCTTTTTAAAAATTTTTGATTAAAAAAGAGCACTTTTAACTCCAGACTCAATCCTTTTTATGTTCTAAAGCAAATACGTATTATTTGTTGGCTACTTGGCCATGCAGTAGCTAAAGCAAATAAACTTTTGCTCTTTAGTTTAAATTTTTATTTGAATTATAGTTATAGATTTCTTTCATTGTATTAAATATTATTTACTCCATTGTCTAATGCTGTGATAAGTAACTCATGAAAAGTATCGTGCAAAAAAGGCCACGTCTTTATTTCTTGTTTTATATTTATGTGGTGTATATATTCACGATCACTTTAAGGTGTAACACTTAAATTATGATGTCGGTGTAAGTTTAGATTTTTCAAATCGATTATAATTCTCAGCCTAAATGCTTTCTTTATTTGATAATTACTAAATTTTTCCTTCTTAAAATAGAGAAAATTAAAATTAAGTTTTCTATAATATTTAGGACTTTAAGATCTAACGATTATTAAAAATATGTCAAAAAGAAAAATCTATCGGATCAATATGATACCTCTCATTTTCATTATTTAAACAAATATTGCATTTATTTTACAATAATTGCTATTCAATGATTTATTTTTTTTTGTGTATCTTTTATGGTAATTTATATTGACGTGACACACACGCCAATCTCATTTTTACTATTTGATGCACTTCTACTTGTCTACTACGCTTGAGAAAACAGTAAGAGTACCTGAAAATCCTTGCTAATAATCATTTCAGCAATAAATACCCTTTCTTGTATATTTCGGAGTTGGAGATAGAGTTGGAGTTATTTTTTTCCATAAAAATAAATTAAAGTTGGTTTTTGAAATTTTATGAGAGAAGTAGGAGTGAAAAAAGAGAAAACAAGTTTTTCTTGTTTTCACTTTTCCAAAATATAATTTCAAATTGTATTTGAAATTTTCATGATTAAACACCATGATTTTTACTTATTTCACTAATGTAAAATGATTTTTCGAAAGAAAGTGAAGAAATACTTATGACCAAACAGTTACTAAATTATATTATTTTAATTAATTGTTGAAAAGTAAGGCAACAAATTAAATGTCTGCTTGGATATATAGAAGTGGATCAAGTTTAAGGTAAATGAGATAACAATTGGCATGTAAAATTGGAAAGGGGAGCATAACATATGTAATAAAATTGAAACTATAGACTCTACGAGGAAATATGAGACATTATGGACATAAATTATCAACTGAAAAGACTCAGAATTTTTTTTAATATTATTTTGGAATTAAATGGTACCATCGATATAATATATACATCATCTTGACCTTGTTTCATCCAGTAGTTGATAACTATATGAATGATAACCAGTCGGCTTTTATTGGCAAAAGAAAGATTGTGGACAATGTGATTTTAGTACATGAGTTTATTTATATGTTGAAAAATAAAAGGCGAGGCAAGGAAAAGTATATGGCTCTTAAGATAGATATGTCCAAAGTGTATGATCGAGTGAATTGGACTTATTTACAAAAACTAATGATCAAAATGGATTTTCATGAAACTTTTGTTAGTTGGATTATGCAATGTGTTACTACTCCTACTTATAAATTTAATATTAATTGGGAGATAGCGGGGAAAGTAACTCCTACAAGGGGCTTAAGACAAGGAGATTCTTTATCTCCGTATTTATTTCTTATATGTGTTGAAGGATTATCTAGAATATTAAATCAAGCGAAAGCGAATGGAGATATTCAAGTGTTAAGTTTGATTAGAAATGGACCGACGGTTAATCATTTGTTGTTTGCTGATGATTCCTTTATATTTTGTAATGCTAATATTCAAAATTCTTCGAATATTTCTGATATACTTAAAAAATATGAAGATGGTTCGGGTCAAAAGGTAAACCTTTCTAAATCAGTTATATTCTTTAGTAAAAGTACTCCTGAAAGTGAAAAGGATGGTATTATCGCAACAATAGGGAAAGTAAGATCTACTGAGCTTGGGATGTATTTAGGATTACCAACAGTAGTAGGGAAATAAAAAAAAAAGTTGAATTTTATAAAGGATAGAGTTAAAGCTAAAATCAAATGTTGGAAACATAATTTCTTGAGCCTTGCTGGAAAGGAAATTATGCTTAAATCCGTTTTATCGGTGATATCATCTTATGCTTTATTATATTTTCAATTCTCTGATAAAGGAGATTACTACTGTTTTTTTTCAAATTTTGGTGGGGGCAAGATGAGAGTAGGAGAAAAAACCATTTTGAAAAATGAAAAAATCTTTGTATTGCTAAATCTTATGGGGGGTATAGGATTTAGAGAGTTAAAATCTTTTAACCAGGCTTTGTTGGTAAAACTAGCTTGGAGAATCTTAACTCGGGAAGATTCTCTTATTTTTAGAATTCTTAAAAGTAAGTATTTTCAGAATACTTTCTTCCTCAAAGCTACTTCATCTTCTACTAGCTCTTGGATTTGGAAAAATATCATTTGGGGATGAAACTTATTACAAAAAGGTATTAGATGGAGGGTAGGATTCAGAGATAGTGTAAAGGTGTAGACTGACCCTTGGATACCCAACGCATGTGGTTTCAAACCTAGGTTCTCTCAATCTCAAATGGAGTTAGAATTACAAGTGAATGACCTTATTGATCATATAAACCACACTTGGAAGCTTCAAGAACTTTAGAAGAGGTTTGCTATAGACGATATCAATGATATTTTTTCTATCCCAATCTTTAGTACCAGATCTCCAGATAGGATTATTTGGCATCACACTAAATCAGGAATCTATGAGGTGAAATTGGGTTACCATTTGCCGCGGGAAATTAATAGAAGTAGTATATCCAATAGCGGTAGACCTCAATCAAGTTACCAGTCTTTTCTTAAAAAAATTTGAAACTTTTTATGGTCTATGAATATTAAAAATATGTATAAACATTTCATTCATAAATGTATCCTGAATGTGATTTTTGTGAATGATGTTATTTCTAAAATGCTAAAAAATAACTGTGATGTCTGTAAGGATTGTGGTGAGGAAAGTGAAACTATTAAACATATGTTTTTTAGATGTCTGAAGGCTCAGATGGTATGGAAAATTTGCTCTGTTAAATGGCCAAACATCAAAAATATCGCAGACTTTGCTGGATAGTGGAAAAAGCTATCTGATAATACTAATCAATGTACTGATTCTATTGAGCTTATTAAATTAAGTGTCTCCATAATGTGGCAAATTTGGAAGGCTAGAAAGGATAAAAATTTTAATGGTCTAATCTCTGATTCTAATGAAATTGTAAACAGGGACATTTTTTATTATAAGGAATATGAAAGCAATTCACTTGCTATGCCTTTTCTCACATTGGGTCCTGACCATACTACTACTAATACAATTATTGTAGTACAAGGTGTTGTGATTATATTTGCAGATGCTAGTTTACAAAATGAGAAGAATATGACAAACATTGGACTAACAACTATGGATAGCTCTGGGAATTTGCTTCAAGCCCATGGTACTCCAATTCAATTTGTTGGGAAGACCATCATTGCAAAAGCACTTGCAATCCGGATTGCATTGTAAAAAGCTCAAGAAAATGGATGGACAAAGGTGCAAATTATTGTTTTTGATGTTTTCGGGTACAAGAATCTGTAATTTGACACAATAACTTCAATAGTAGTTCAAGTTTAAAACAAGAACACTATAAGTACAACAGCACCCTCAACACAAGATCAAAGTAATCTTTCAAAGAAGTGTGTTTTATTTTTCAGAAATTAAGATGAAACAGAAATATAAAGCCAAGTCCCTCGACTTCACGGAGTGTCCTTAAGGAATAGTTTCCCTCACTGTATCTGAGGTTTTGGAATCTTCCTCCCAGGATAAAATGATTTTCAATCCAACTATAGTGGTACCTTAAATAATTAGATTCGTCGAACTCACTCAACGATTTGATTGATCACAAGGGATGTTTTGAAGACAAGAAGAGTTTTTTTTATTTCAGAAAATTTTTCATGCCTATATCTGTGGATAGATGCAGGTTTATATAGCCATCAAGTGCCCCTTCCTAAAGGTGGCAATGGTTCATCCGAAAAGGTGTATCCTTTGGAAGAGTCATGTCTGTTCATTCAAAATATTGCGTCTTTTTATGAACAGACACAACTATCTGTACAGTCACACCTTTTCCAAAACAATATGTCTTTTCCTCAAAAGTTGTGTCCCTCCATTTTCCATTCACACCAATTGAACCCAACAATCCCCACGTCAATGGGGAATGGCTATTCTTTGTAAAACTTTATGAACAAGTATGTGATCATCAAATAAAGACTGATTACATTTGGATAAGTGGGTTTCCCTTTAAACTTTTCGTAGTGAACATGCATCGGATGCACTCGATCAATCGGTAGATTTGATATCTTTGAACCATCGAGCTTTAATGTACACCTAGACAACATATGTCATACAACCAACTTTTTAATGTTTATAATTCTCACGGGTTTATTCTTTTCAGCCATAAACACGTCCCGATTTCATGAGATCTTAGAGAATAGGCCTTTACTAACATTCTCCTTGAAGCGACTTCCATTTCGCCCTCACATATGTGATTTCTAAACGTTCAATCCTATAGATTAAACTATTTGGTCAAATCTACCAAATTTAGATAATCAATAAAAGACTCTTCTCCTTAAGTCTTATCCTTGTTTACTGAACATTATTTGCATCATGAGAATGGATTGGGTAATTGACAACGTTGAACCTGTCAGACATAACTTTGATTGATCTCCTTGAACCTAGCTCTTGGGATCTCCAATCTGCTAGGTAGAGTTACCACCATGCTGACTTATCCTAGGCGTATAACCCATTCCCTTGAATGTCCTTTCCACTCCTTCTCTAGATAGACGTTTTGTAAATGCATCCGGCACATTATCTTTTAACTTCACATAGTTAATAGTGATAATTCCACTAGAGAGAAGTTCTCTAAAGGTATTATATCTTCGTCTTATGTGATGAGATTTATCGTTGTACATCATGCTCTATGCCCTACCTGTTACCGCTTGGCTATCACAGTGTATACATATTGGTGCCACTGGTTTGGGCCAATGAGGAATATCTTCCAAGAAATTCTGGAGCTCTTCTGCTTCTTCACCAGTTTTATCCAATGTGATAAATTCAGATTTCATTGTAGAACGAGAAATATATATTTGTTTGGACGATTTCCAAGAGACCATTCCTCCACCGATAGTAAATACATATCCGCTTGTGGATTTTACTTCGTTCGATCCGGTGATCCAATTTGTATCGCTATATCCTTTAAGTACAGCAGAATATTTATTATAATGCAAGGCATAGTCTTGAATGTATTTGTGATACCCTAAAACTCTTTTCATCGCCATCCAATGTGTTTTGTTGGGATTACCCGTGTACCGACTCAGTGTACTAATAACGCATGCTATGTCTGATCGTGTAAAATTTATTATATACATTAAATATCTCAATACTCTTGCGTACTCCAATTATGAGTCACTTTCACCTTTATTCTTTCGAAGTGCAAAGCTCACATCCAATGGAGTCTTGGCAATACTGAATTCCATATACTTGAATTTATCAAGTACATTTTCAATATTATGAGACTGGGACAATGCCAACCCTTGTGGAGTTCTATAGATTCTTATTCCTAAGATCACATCCGCAACTCCAAATTCTTTCATATCGAACTTGCTCTCGAGCATTCGTTTTGTTTCATTTATGTCTGAAATGTATCTACCGATGATCAACATATAATCCATATATACACACACAATGACTTGGTGATTTGGAGTGTCTTTAATATAGACACATTTATCACATTCATTTATCTTGAATTCGTTTGCCAACATGGTTTGGTCAAACTTTGCATGCCATTGTTTAGGTGCTTGTTTTAGTCCATAAAGTGACTTAACAAGTTTACACACCTTATTTTCTTTTCCCGAAACCATAAACCCCTTAGGTTGTTCCATGTAAATTTCTTCCTCTAATTCTTTATTTAGGAATGGAGTTTTCACATCCATTTGATGGATTTCAAGACCATATATTGCCGCCACATTTGAATCGATGTTATCCTTGTTACCAGCGAGTATGCATCAAAGTAATCAATGCCTTCTTTTTGTTTGATGCCTTTTACCACTAGTCTTGCCTTGTATTTGTCAATAGTACCATCCGCTTTCATTTTTCTTTTGAAGATCCATTTAGAACCTAAAGGTTTATATCCTGAAGAAAGATCAACCAATTCCCATGTATGGTTGCTTAAGATTGGATCAATATCACTATTGACTGCCTCTTTCCAAATGGATGAGTCTGATGATGACGTTACTTTTTTAAACATTTGAGGCTCATTTTATAAGAGAAATGTTAAGAAATCCGATCCAAAGAAAGTTGACGTTCTTTGACGTGTACTACGTCTTGGATTTTCTTCATTATGTGCATTCTTACTTGATTTATCTTGAGGTCATTTAGATCCTCCACTAAACTATTCATGTCTAATTTTATACGGATAAATGTTTTCAAAGAATTCAATATTATCTGATTCAATTATCGTATTTTTATTATATCTGAGTGTTCGAATTTATGAACCAAAAACCAACATGGTTTACTACTTTTAGCATATCCTATGAACACACAGTCCACCGTCTTAGGTCCTATCGTAACCCTTTTAGGCATAGGAACTTGAACCTTCGCTAGACACCCCCACACTTTGAAATATTTCAAGTTGAGTTTCCTTCCTTTCCATTTTTCATAAGGAATTGATTATGTCTTACTATGAGAAACTCTATTGAGTATACGATTGGCTGTAAGGATAGCTTCCCCCACAAGTTTTACGGTAAATCAGAACTTATATGTAGGACATTCATCATTTTCTTCAAAGTTTGTTTTTTTCTTTCCGCAATTCCATTAGATTGAGGTGAATAGGGGGCCGTAGTTTGATGGATGATTCCATTCTTTACATATATTTTCGCAAAGGGAGATTCACATTCTCCACCCCTGTCACTTCTTATCATTTTAATCGTTTTCTCTAACTGATTTTCAACTTCAGTTTTGTATTGCCTAAACGCATCTATCGCTTCATCCTTACAATTTAGCAAGTAGACGTAACAATATCTAGTGCAATCATCAATAAAAGTTATGAAATTCTTTTTTCCACCACGTGATGGTGTTGACTTCATATTACAAATGTCAATGTGTATTAAGTCTAAGGGATTGGAATTCTTTTCAACAGACTTATAAGGATGCTTTGCATACTTTGATTCCACACACGTTTGACACTTTTATTTATTGCACTCAAAGTTTGGCAAAACTTTTAATTAATCAGTTTTTGTAATGTTTTGTAATGAACATGGCCTAAACGTTCATGCCACAAATCATAAGACTCAAGTAAGTAAGAAGAATTTGAAATTTTATTGATTTTAACATTCATTACACTCATCTTATAAATGCCCTCGGTGAGATAGCCTTTTCCTACATACATTTTTCCTTTGCTAATTACAATTTTTCCAGAAACAGTTACACATTTGAATCCGTTCTTGTCTAGAAGTGAAATAGAAATTAAGTTCCTACGTAACTCCGGAGCATACAAGACATTGTTAAGTGTCAAGATCTTTCCTGAAGCCATTTTCAAGCACTCTTTTCTTGTTCCTTCTACCTTAGCTGTAACGGAGTTATCCATGTAAATCATTTCTTTTACTTGAGCTGGAGCAAATGACGAAAATAATTCTTTTTGGAACAAACATGGAGGCTGGCACCATAATCCATCCACCATTCGTGAGGATTTACCACCAAGTTGCATTCTGAAAACATAGCACACAGATCATCATATTCTTTGTTGGGCTCAATCATATTTGCTTGGTCCTTTTTCTTGCCGTTCTTAGGGGCACGACAATCTTTGGACTTGTGGCCAATCTTGCCACAGTTGAAGCATTTTCCCTTGAATTTCTTCTTGGGTTGATTGCTTCCATGCTCAACTTTCTTCCTTTTCTTAGGGTTATTTTGGTCATCTTCTACAATATGCACTCTATTAATTGTAGAATTTCCTTTTGACCTTCGCTCGGTAGCCTTATTTTCCTCTTCAATACGCAGTTGGACAATGAGATCTTCGACAGTCATCTTCTTGAGTTTGTGCTTCAAGTAGTTTTTGAAGTCTTTCCTCATGGGTGGTAGCTTCTCAATTATCGCTGCTACTTGAAATGCATCATAATCAAACCTTTTGCTAGGAGATCATGGATGATTACTTGCAATTCCTGCACTTGAGAGACAACCAACTTGCTATCTATCATTTTTAAGTCCAGGAACCTTGCAACAAAGAATTTCTTAATTTCCGCACCTTTTGTCTTGTATTTTCGTTCTAGTGCCCCCCACAATTCCTTTGATATCTTAGTTCCACTGTAAATGTTATAGAGGTCGTCTTGGAGGCCACTAAAGATATAATTCCCGCAAAGGAAGTCTGAGTGTTTCCAAGCCTCTATAATTATGAAACGCTCTTTGTCCGAGGTTCCCTCGGGCACCTCTGGAGCATCCTTACTAGTGAACCTCTGAAAACATAGAGTGGTGAGGTAAAATAACATCTTTTGTTGTGATCTCTTAAAGTCAATGCCCGTAAATTTTCAGGCTTCTCCGCCGGTGCCATTGTTGGTGAAGCATTCGTGCGACTTGATGTAGTAATACTAGTTGCCCCCACAAACATTGCCGCATCTTGCATTTGACTTTTGTTAGTCATTTTTCTGTCACCACAATACGGTAAATTTAGTATTTTAAGAATACTACTTACAAAGTTAAACAGCTTTAAACTCTTCTTGTTTCTTCTAGTTAACGATGAAGTTTTTATGACTGGGAATTGTCAACCGAGTGATCTTTAACTTGTGATGAAGATTTTATGTCTTCTAATCACTAGTTAAATTCAAATGGAGTAGAAAACTTAAAGTTTTAATCTCCAAAAACAAGCAATACAGATTCTGAAAAAAAAAAACTTTAGTGAAAAGAAAATTTCACTGAAAAAAATAATAATTCTTTTTCAAGATTATTATTCAGATATATCCACCAAACTCACAACACAGAAGCAACCAAAGGTGACATTGACTATTATTCAGATATACAAATAATCAATCAATCTTGTATAAACCATAATCCAGTAATGTCATTATTATTATGCAATTATTAAGTTTGTTGCAATTATTAAGTTTGTTTTAATCGAGGGATCATAATTCAAAGTAATTACAGCCATAGTATTAATAGTAAGAGTGAAAGTTGAATGTTAATTAACATTTTCATCCTTTAGAATCAACTCAACTGTGTCAGAACTTGTTTACATCAATTATGCCTTTGACTGTTTTGGATAGTGGGAGATATAAACAATTGCTGCGTAGTACATCAATTGCTGGAATCTCTTTTAGGTTTTATGTCTGCCTAAACTGCCTAAACTTCACCGGAGCGTACATTTAAGATTGTTGTTTATATTGTGGATTCTTAAAAATTATTACTTCCTCCGTTCCATTTTACCCGTTCCAAATTGAGATGCTACATTAATTAAGAAAAATAATTAATAACAAAGTTAGTTTACCATAGTACCCCCTATTAAATGATATTTATATTTTAATTTGAAGAAAAAATAATTAAATGATGTTTACCATAGTACCCCTATTAAATGATATTTACATTTTAAATGATGGTTAGTTCGGACGCTCAGGTTTTCGACTGTACTTAGCAGTTCAGATTCTCAGCAGTAGACTAGCAGTGAGTCCTCATCATTCGAGGGCCTGATGATTATTTTATTATTTCCTTATTTTAGTTCAGTTTTAGTAGACGAAGTTAGTTGAGGACATATCTTATCAACTCCATAGTTCAGACAGTTTTAGAGTCTTTCAGACTAGAGTATTTCAGACAGTTGTTATCAGTTTGGTATGGTTATACCTTGTTCAAACATTATTTTATTTAGTATTATTCATTTTTGAACCTTATGGTAAGTTTCCGCCAGATTTCCGCATATTTTAGTGTTATTGTACAGATATTGCAGCAGGTACCAGTCATGGGTTAGTTTGTGGTCCTTCGGGATTATAAGCATCATGTAGAATCCGGGGTATTAGACTCGGGGCATTACAAACTTGGTATCAGAGCCTAAGGTTCAATAAAGTCCTAGGAAAGTTTTAAAAGTCGCATATAGTAGAGTCTTGTACATAGGTGTGTTGCGCGCCATATTTATGTACAGGAGGCTATGAGATGTTTTAGGAACAGTTTCCCTTCTTTCAGTATTCATGTCTTGTGAGTGAGCATGAGCTCCAGTTAAACTCTCATTCTAATCCATTTCTCCCTTTCATTTACAGAATATGCCTCTCAAAAGGACTAATGAATGGAGAAATGGGAACCAGCCAGTACCTTATCCTATCCAGGCAGATCCTCTGAACGAACACGTCTCTCATGCAAAAATTAGAGCTACATTCACTACTCTTGCTAATTCAGTTGCTGCTCAAAATGAACGTCCAACTGATGTTCCGGCTAATTTATTAGCCAACATTGCTGCAGCCATGATTCGGGACTTCACCCAAATAAATTCTCCATCTTTTATCGGGTCTAAGTCAGATGAGGACTCTTAGGAATTCCTTGATCAGGTTTAGAAGGTTACAGATATCATGGGAGTGACAGCTGTTGACAGTGCTGAGCTAGCTGCATATTAGTTGCAAGATGTGGCTCACACTTGGTTCAAATAGTAAAAAGTGAAGAGGGTCGTTGATACAGGGCCCATAGAATGGGAGGAGTTTGCCATCACTTTTCTTGATAGGTTCTTTCCTCTAAAGCTGAGATATGCTAAGGTTTTAGCATTTATCAACCTCAGACAGGGAAACATGACAGTGACAGAGTATTCTCTCAAGTTTACTCAATTAGCTAGATATGCTCCTCATGTAGTGGCAGATAACAGATCTAAGATGAGTTAGTTTGTTTCTGGAGTGAATGATAGTATGGTCAAGAAGTGCAGGATCGCAATACTGAATAGTGAGATAGACATAGCTAGGCTTGTGGTCCATGCTCAGTAGATAGAGGAGCAGAAGAATAAGGAGAGAGAGAAGCAGAACAAAAGAACTAGAATAAGTAGCTTCAATTTTTATCAGCCTAAGTCAGAGGGTGGTAACCATTCTCAGTTTCGCCCAAAGTCCTTAGTTCCAGCTCCATCCTTAGCTAGTGCTTTAGTTTTAAAATTCAGAGATGGCAATAGAGATAGGGCGTCAGGCTTTAAATCTCAGGACAGTATTAGTAGTGCCCGAACTAATCCCATTTGTCAGATTTGCGCTAAGAACCACAAGGGTATTTGCAGAGCTGGCAGTGATGCTTGTTTTTTATGTGGAAAGCTGGGCCACAGAGTCAGATATTGTCCTCAGTCAGATTTCCAAGGTCAACATAACCGTTCTTCAGCTCAGTCTGATCACCTAAATTAGCAGGTTGCCACTTCCAGTGCCACCAGTGGGCAATGCCCAAACATACTTTATACTCTTCAGTCCTAACAGGATTAGAAAAATTCTCCTGATGTAGTCACTGGTACATTACAAGTTTATCATTTACATGTTTACGATTTGCTAGATCTAGGAGCTTCTTTATCTTTTGTTACTCCTTATATAGCAGTTGATTTTGGAGTCAGTCCCGAAATTCTAGCAGAGCCCTTCTTAGTATCTACCCCAGTGGGTAAAACTATCATAGCCGATGGGTATATAGGAACTATCCGATTATGGTATCTCAGAAAGTCACTTTAGCAGACTTAGTCGAATTGGAGATGATTGATTTTGATGTTATTCTTGGCATGGATTGGCTTCATTCCTGCTATACCACAGTCGACTGCAGAAATAGAATTGTCTAATTTTTGTTTTCAAATAAACTTATCCTAGAGTAGAGGGGTAGTACTTCAGCATTCAGGGGTCAGTTTGTTTCCTACCTAAGGGCAAGAAAAATGATATCTAAAGGATGCGTCTATCATCTTGTTCAAGTTAAGGACTCTAGTTCCAAAACTCCCAGTCTTGAATCAGTCCTAGTAGTGAATGAGTATTCAGATGTATTTCTCAAAGATCTTCCAGGAATTCCTCTCGAAAGAGAAATAGACTTCGGCATTGACCTTCTTCCAGATACTCAGCCCATATCTATTCCTCTATATAGGATAGCACTATCAAAACTAAGATAATTGAAAGAACATGTAATACCCCGTAAAATCCTAAGTCAAAATTTAGCTTTTAAAGTTTTTTCATGCTTCAAGGCTTAGATAATTTTACTAAGTGTTTAACACATAGTTTCATTTTAGACCTCCAAACTTTGGGGATTTATTTAACGACCCTACCGACCCCCGTTTTTGAATTTTCAAGTTGCGTTGCGATGGGAAAGGTTGTAATACATCTCGGGTGAGTTTTGAAATTTTTTGAATAGCGTAAGGGCATATTTAGATTCCAAAATAGTAGCTCCCCGCGATAAGGGGGCGACGCTCGGCCTAGAGCACCGCTCTAGAGCAGGCACCGCCTGCCTATAGCGGTGGAGTTGCCAGGCATCGCCTGCCTAGTCCAGTGCATGCCCAATTTTTCCGCACTCAACCTTCGTATCCTTAAGGGCATTTTGGTCCTTTTGGCACCCTTTATGTACTCTATAACACGGGATTTGGGTTTCAAAACACCAAATTATACAAGTTTTGCTAAATTTCTCTTAAGAACAATCAAGAATAAGCCTAGGGTTTCATTGGGAACTTCAAGAATCAAACCGTTTTCTTTGTAACTTTCATGTATTCTTAATCTCAGGTATGCGTAGTGTTCATCCATAGTTTCCTTTCATCCATGCAGTCCAAGAACCATGCTTTAAATGCTATAATATGATTTTATTATGTGATATGATCTTGTTCATGGTTTATGTTTGATTATGGTGTTACTAAAATATTGGTTTGATGAATATCCATGAAGTGTGTGATTGTGTTGGTTGAAAACCCATGAAATTGGGGGTAGTAGATGGTGAAAAATGATGAACACACCTATGCTTTAGATAGTGCATGCAAGATGTTTGATAATATTCCTAAGATGACAAGATGCATGCTTTATGACTCAATAGTACTTAAATGACAAGTCTATGCTATATGCTTTATACTTCCATATGAATTCCATGTTGTGTATTATGTGTTGCTATTGTGAGATGAATAAACATGATATTGAAGC
Source organism: Capsicum annuum (assembly GCF_002878395.1). Lineage (NCBI taxonomy): Eukaryota > Viridiplantae > Streptophyta > Magnoliopsida > Solanales > Solanaceae > Capsicum > Capsicum annuum. Next base: position 3,166,630 of record NC_061122.1, on the reverse strand, counting down.
TATGCAAGTACTTCCATGTGATATGAAATCCCTCCCATATAATACATTGTTGAGAACCATACTTAGTATGAAATCCTCTACTTATGATATGATGAATTGTGGACTCTACTCTTATGATCAAGTCAGTTATGTGTGTCAGTTTCCTTCCATCGAGTCCTGGGGGTACTTGTACCCGAAAACTATAGCTGTGTGCCTAGAGTCAGTGTCATGTTTCGAGATATCCTCAGTCAAGCTATGCTCCCTAAACTTCAGTCAGTCATGTGACTTAGGAAATCTCAGAAATCTCATGATCTCAGTTTAGTAGTATTTCCTCAGACAAAAAAATTTCAGCAAACTCAGTTCGTGCATAGTTTAGTTAATCATGTTTAGAGTCTAATAAGATGGGAGTAGAAATTAGCACCGAGCGAACCCAAGGATGGAAGCACACACTATCAGATTAGGGTGTGATTCTTTGAAATCATCCTTGTGTTCTAGAACTATGTAGCCAGCATAGGTTGAGACATCAACACTGTCAAATAAGGGTTGATGAGGTGGATAAGAACTGTCAGATGAGGGACCCACCGTTCTCTTTTAGGAACACTATCAGATGAGGTTTACCCATAGCTTGTCTCTACCAGTGGCGCGGTATTGACACCCTTTCAGTCAGGGAAGCGATTAGACCCCAGCTTAGCTATATTAGCATACATGGGGCATGTCAGTTAAATAGCTACTTCCCACAGTGTCATTTACAGTATTAGTCTCAGCTAAGGAACTCAGATAGTTCTTCAGATTTTAGAACACCAGGACTATTAGATACAGTCATCTCAGACACGGTACAGAACTTAGATAGTTCCATCAGATTCAGGACTGTCAGATACATGCATTCATATTACTAGCTATCAGAACTTAGTTATCAGTCATGTTAGATATTAGAAAACAATATGATCAGTATATAAATTCAGTTATCATTCTTTTACGATCTCAGTTACTATGTTTACTATTTGCACTCTCACGTTCATATCAGTCATCATGTTCATGCATATAACCTCTTTGAATTTAGACTACCTCACTTGTATACTCAGTACTTTCAGTTGTACAGACGCATTCGCGCTATGGTGCTTTCTTTTTATTTTACACCATAGGTTCAGAGATACGAGCCCCAGATCAGTAGCAACAGTAGCAGTAGTACTTTAGTGCCCAGATTTGCAGTGAGTCCTCTTCATTTGAGAATAATATGACATTATTTCTTTATTATTTTCAGTCAGTTTTCAATTTTCGAAGTTAGTTGGAGACATGTTCCTTCAACTTCTTATTTAGACAGTATTTAGAGGTTTTCAGATTTATGATTCAGATTTATGTTATCAGTCTTAAGTTATTCCCAGTTTTTTGGGTATTCGATACCCCATATTGAAGTTAGTACTTCTCAGATATTATATTTTTAGTTGAACCTTATGGCCTTTTGTCATATTTTCTGCATTTCATAATTTATTATACAGTCTACAAGTACAGATATCAGTCATGAGTTAACTTGTGGTCTTTCGGGGTCACGAGCACCGTGTGTTGTTTCGGTTTAGAAAATTGGAGCATTACAAACTTGGTATCAGAGCCTAAGGTTCAATAGTGTCCTAGGAAATCTAAAATCCACATCTAGTAGAGTCTTGTGCTTTGGTGTGTTGCACGCTACATTTATGTACCGGAGGCTTTGAGATGTTTTAGGAATAATTTCCCTTCTTTCAGTATTTATGTCGTGTTAGTGAGCATAATCTCAAGTTTCACTCTCAGTCTAATCCAATCTTCTCTTATTTCAGAATATGCCTCCAAAGAGAAGAAACCAACCAACTCCTCAGCCCGAAGAACCTTTGGGTGATCATGTTTCTTATGCGGAATTTAGAGCTGCATTTACCACTCTTGCCCAGTCTGTTACCGCCCAGAATGAATGGCCAACAACTGTTCCGGCCAATCCTGTAGCCAACTCAATAGCAGCAAGGATTCAGGACTTCACCCGAATAAATTCTCCTACTTTCACCGGGTCTAAGATAGACGAGGACCTGTAGGAGTTCATTGACCAACTTTAGAAGGTCATTGATATCATGGGAGTTACTTTTTGTCAGAGTGCTGAGTTAGCCACATCCAGTTATAGGATGCCGCTCATACTTGGTGCAAGCAGTGGAAGTCCGAGAGGTTAGAGGATGCAGGTCCCATAGAGTAAGAGGAATTTGTCATGGCTTTCTTAGACAGATTCTTTTCCCAAGATCTGAGGGAGATAAAAGTTCTTGAGTTCGTCAACCTCAGGCAGGGAAATATGACGGTTAAGGAGTACTCTCTCAGGTTTACTCAGTTAGATAGATATGCCCTTTATGTGGTTGTAGACAGTCGAGCTAAGATGAGCAAGTTCGTGTCAAGGGTCAATGATAGCGTGGCAAATGACCGTAGATCTGCCATGCTGATCAGTGACATAACTTTGGCTAGACTCATGACCCATGCCCAGCAAGTTGAGGAGCAAAAGATTAGAACTAGAGAGAGGCAGAACAAGAGAGCGAGGTCAGGTAATTCCAACTTTGCTCAGCTTAAGTCAGATAGAGGAAACCATTCACAGTTTCGCTCCAAGTCAGCAGTCCTAGCCCCTTCCTCCGCCAGTGCTCCAGTACCAAAGTTTAGAAACGGCAACAGAGATAGAGCACCAGGCAATCAGTCTCAGGGCATCGTTAGCAGTGACTGAATGAATCCTTTATGCCAGACTTATGGTAAGAACCAAAAGGGTACTTGCAGAGCAGGTAGTGATGTTTTCTTCGGTTGTGGAAAGCCAGGCCACAGGGTCAGGTATTATCCCCAGTTGGGTCATCAAATTCTTAGAATCATTCTTCAGCTCTGTCTGGTCATCCAAACTAGCAGGATTCCACTTCCAGCGCCACTAGTGGGCAACGCCCAAACAGGCTATATGCTTTTCAGACCCAACAAGATCAGAAAAATTCTTCTGATGTCGTTATTGGTACATTACATATTTTCCATGTTCATGTTTATGCTTTGCTATACCTAGGTGCATACTTGTCTTTTGTTACTCACTTTATAGCAGGTGATTTTGGAATAAGTTCCGAAATTCTAGCAGAGCCCTTCTCAGTTTATACCCCAGTGGGTAAGACTATCATAGCCCGACGGGTATACAGGAACTGTCCAATTATGATATGTCAGAAAGTCACCTCAGCAGACTTAGTCGAATTAGAGATGACTGATTTTGATGTCATTCTCGACATGGATTGGCTTCATTCTTTCTATGCCACAGTTGACTGTAGAAATAAAATAGTTCAGTTTCAGTTTTCGAATAAACCTGTCTTAGAGTGGTAGAGTAGTACTTCATCTTTCAGGGGTCAGCTTATTTCCTACCTTTGGGCAAGGAAAATGATATTTAGGGGTTGTGTTTATCACCTTCTGCATGTTAAGGATTCTAGTTTTGAATCTCCCAATCTTGAATCAGTCCCAGTGGTTAGTGAGTATTCAAATGTCTTTCTCGAAGATTTGCCAGGCATTTCTCTCGAAAGGGAAATAGACTTTGGTATTGATCTTATTCCATACACTCAGCCTATCTCTATTTCGCCATACAGAATGACACCTACAAAACTCAAGGAACTAAAAGAATAGTTGAGGGATCTCTTAGATAACGGATTCACCAGACCAAGCGTTTCCCCGTGGGGCACACTAGTTTTATTCGTGCCCAAGAAAGATGATTCTCTCAGAATGTGTATCGATTACCATCAGCTCAACAAAGTTATAATCAAGAACAGGTATCCACTTCCCAGAATTGATGACCTATTTGACCAAAGGGTGCCAGTTATTTCTGTAAGATAAACCTCAGATCAAGCTATCATCAGCTCAGAGTCAGAGAAAGTAACATCTCGAAGATAGCTTTCCATAGTCGTTATGGTCACTTTGAATTCCTAGTTATGTATTTTGGCCTTACTAATGCACCTGCAGCTTTCATAGACTTGATGAATTGTGTATTCAAGCAGTACTTGGACATGTTCATCATAGTCTTTATCAATGATATTCTGGTCTATTCCCACATTGAGTGCGATCATGCAGACCATCTCAGAACAATACTTTAGACCCTCATAGATCATCAGCTATTCGCCAAATTCAGTAAGTGCGAGTTTTGGCTAAGGTCAGTAGCATTCCTTGGCCATATAGTTTCCGGTGATGGCATTAGAGTAGATCCTCAAAAGACCAAAGCGGTAAGAAACTGGCCTCGCTCTCTCACTCCATCAGACATCTGGAGTTTCTTGGATTTGGATGGCTATTATAGACGGTTTGTTAAAGGATTTTCATCTATTTCATTCCCTATGTCCAGGTTGACTCAGAAGAAGGTTAAGTTTCAGTGGTTAGATCTTTGCAAGAAGAGTTTTTAGGAGTTGAAGACTCGACTTACTTCTGATCCAATTCTAGCTCTTCCAGATGGTTCTGATGGATTTTTAGTATATTGTGATACATCCAGATTAGGTTTGGGTTGTATCTTTATGCAGATTGGTAAGGTCATAGCCGACGCCTCCATATAGTTAAAGCCCCATGAGAAGAATTATCCTACTCATGATCTTGAGCTAGCAGCCATTGTCGTTGCCTTAAAGATTTGGAGACACAATCTATACGGAGTTCATGTAGATGTCTTCACAGACCATAAAAGCCTTCAGTATGTCTTTTCTCACAAATATCTATATCTTCGTCATAGAAGATAGTTAGAGCTCTTACAAGATTATGACATAAATGTCCTTTACCATCCGGGCAAGGCCAACGTAGTGGCCGACACTCTCAGTAGACTGTCCATGGGTAGTGTTTCTCATGTTGAGGATAGTTAGAAGAAGTTAACTCAGGAAGTCCATCAACTTGCCAGGCTAGGCGTTCGCTTAGTCGACTCTTCAGATGGTGGTGTATGTGTTCAGAATAGTTTAGACTTATCTTTAGTTTTTGAGGTGAAGGAAAAATAGGATAGAGATCCCAACCTTATACACCTCAAGGAGTCTGTCAGAGATCATAAAATGGAGGTTTTCTCCCAAGGGGGAGATGGCGTCCTTCGTTGTCAGGGTCGTCTGTGTATTCCAGGTATAGATGACTTGAGGCGATAAATTCTTGCAGAAGCGCATAGTGCACGATACTTGATTCATCCAAGGACCACTAAGATATACCGCGATTTGTGGGAGATCTATTGGTGGAGTGGGATGAAGAGAGATATTGCAGAGTTTATAACTGAGTACCCTTTATGTCAGTAAGTTAAGATAGAACACCAGAAGCCTAGTGGTTCCATGCAGAAGTTCACCATTTTGAATTGAAAGTGGGAAAAAGTGTACATAGACTTAGTGATGGGTTTCCCTCGAACTTATCATTAGCGCGATTTAGTTTGGGTCATTGTAGATAGAATGACCAAGTAAGCTCATTTCCTTCCAGTTCATACCTCTTATTCAGCCGAGGATTACGCCAAACTCTACATCAGAGAGTTGGTCAGATTACACGGTATTTTGCTATATATCATCTCAGGCAGAGGTACTCAGTTCACCTCTCACTTCTGGAAGGTATTCCAAAAAGGGTCTTGGTACCCAAGTCATCTCAGTATATCCTTTCATCCTCAGACAGATGGTCAACCATAAAGGACCATTCAGACTCTTGAAGATATACTAAGGGCGTGTGAAATTGATTTCAAGGAAAGTTGGAATGACCACTTACCTTTGGTTGAGTTTGCATACAACAATAGCTATCATTACAACATTAAGATGGCTCCATTTGAAGCTCTCTATGGTAGGAGATGTAGATCTCCAGTTGGTTGGTTTGAGGTTAGTGAGGCCGCAGTCATAAAGCCTAACTTAATATTTGATGCCTTAAAGAAGGTTTAGTTGATCAGAGAGAGGCTTTGGGCTGCTTAGAGCCGACAGAAGTCCTATGCAGATGTTCGTAAAAAGGATCTCTAGTTTGATATTGGGGATTATATTTATCTCAAGATCTCTCCTATAAAGGGAGTGAAGAGATTCGGCAAGAAGGGAAAGCTCAGTCCCTGATATGTCGGTCCCTTCAAGATTCTCAGTCATTTTGGAAAGGTAGCTTATGAGCTCGAGTTGGCTTCAGATCTAGCTTCAGTTCATCCAGTCTTCCATGTCTCTTTGCTCAAGAAGTGCATAGGTGACCTAGCAGTTGTAGTACCTATTCAGAGCATTGATGTCCAGAACAACCTTTCCTATGAGGAAATTTTGATCAAAATTCTTGACTATCAGACTCGTAGACTGAGGAACAAACAAGTCCCTTTAGTCAAAGTTCTTTGGCGAAATTAGTTTGTAGAGGGAGCTACTTGGGAAGCAGAAGCATATATGTGTAACAAATATCCTCACCTCTTCCCCGCCAATTCAGATCAAGCTCAAGGTAACAGTTCTCCTTAAGCTTATTTAGCTTCATGTTAAACATTCATCACGAACTTAGCATCAAGTTTCATGGTTATATTCCCAGTATAAACTTAGTATCAAAACCATTGCTTATTCAGTCATGCATTCATGTGTCAACTCAGTTTTATGATCACACATCAGCTATGCATATTCAGTTATACATGCATCAGATATGCATGTTCAGTATGAAATGTTCAGTTATCAGTCACGTCAATCATGAGATCATATTTCATTCATTCATGTTTAGTTCATGCTCTGCTTATTGTTTCCTCTCTTAGTCAGTTTCCATTCGAGGACGAATGTTCTCAAGGGGGAGATATTGTAATACCCCATAAAATCCTAAGTCAAAATTTAGCTTTTAAAGCTTTTTCATGCTTCAAGACTTAGATAATTTTACTAAGTGTTCAACACTTAGTCTCATTTTATACCTACAAACTTCGAGGATTTATTTGATGACCCTCCTGACCTTCGTTTTTGGATTTTCAAGTTGCGTTGCGATGGGGCAAGGTCGTAGTATATCTCGGGTAATTTTAAAATTTTTCGGATAGCGTAAGGGTATATTTGGATTTCAAAAATAGTATCTCCCCGTGATAAGGGGGCATCACCCCGCCTAGAGCACCGCTCTAGAGTAGGCGTCGCCTACCTATAGCGGTGGAGTTTCCAGGAGTCGCCCTCCTGGTCCGGTGCGTGCTCAGTTTTTCTGCACTCAACCCCCGTGTGCTTAAGGGAATTTTGGTCCTTTTGGCACCCTATATATACTCTATAACACAGGATTTGGGTTTCAAAACACCAAATTATACAAGTTTTGCTGAATTTCTCTTAAGAACAATCAAGAACAAGCCTAGGGTTTTATTAGGAACTTCAAGAATTAAGCCATTTTCACCGTAACTTTCAAATATTCTTAATCTCAGGTATGCGTAGTGTTCATCCACGGGTTCCTTTCATCCGTGGAGTCCAAGAACCATGTTTTAAACACTATATTATGATTTCATTGTGTGGTATGATCATGTTCATGGTTTATGTTTGATTATGGTGTTACTAAAATATTGGTTTGATGAATATCCATGAAGTGTGTGATTGTGTTGGTTGAAAACCCATGAAATTGGGCCTAGTAGATGGTGAAAAATGATGAACACACCTATGCTTTAGATAGTGCATGCAAGGTGTTTGATAATATGCCTAAGATGACACGATGAATTCTTTATGACTCAATAGTACTTGAATGACAAGTCTATGCTATATGTTTTGTACTTCCACATGAATTTCATGTTGTGTATTATGTGTTGCTATTGTGAGATGAATAAATATGATATTGAAGCTATGCATGTACTTCCATGTGATATGAAATCCCTCCCATGTAATACATTGTTGAGAACCATACTTAGTATGAAGTCCTCTACTTATGATATGATGAATTATGGACTCTACTCTTATGATCAAGTCAGTTATATGTGTCAATTTCCTTCCATCGAGTCCTGGGGGTACTTGTACCCAAAAACTATAGCTGTGTGCCTATAGTCAGTGACATGTTTTACGATATCCTCAGTCAATCTATGCTCCCTAGAATTCAGTCAGTCATGTGACTTAGGAAATCTCAGAAATCTCATGATCTCAGTTTAATATCATATATTAGTAGTATTTCGTCAGTCAATGGAATTTCAGTAAACTCAGTTTATGCATAGTTCAGTTAATTATGTTCAGATTCTAATTAGATTGGAGTAGAAATTAGCACCGAGCAAACCCAAGGATGGGAAAACACACTGTCATATAAGGGTGTGATTCTTATAAATCATCCTTATATTCCATAACTATGTAGCAGCATAGGTTGAGACATCAACACTGTCAGATGAGGGTTGATGATGTAGATAAGCACTGTCAGATGAGGGCCCCACCGTTCTCTTTTGGGAACACTGTCAGATGAGGGTTACCTATAGCTTGTCTCTACCAGTGGCGCGGTATTGGCACCCTTCCAGTCAGGGCAGCAATTGGACCCCAGCTCAGCTATATTAACATACATGGGGCATGTCGGTTAAATAGCTACTTCTTACAGTCTCATTTACTATATCAGTCTCAGTCAAGGAACTCAGATAGATCTTTAGAATTCAAAACACCAGGACTGTCAGATATAGTATAGAACTCAGATAGTTCCATCAAATTCAGGACTGTCAGATACAGACATTCATGTTATTAGCTATCAAAACTTAGTTATCAGTCGTATTAGATATCTAAAAACCATGTGATCAGTATATAGATTCAGTTATCATTCTTTTACGGTCTCAGATACTATATTTACTGTTTGCACTCTCACGTTCATATCAGTCAGCATGTTCATGCATATAACCTCTTTGAATTTAGCCTACCTTACTCTTATACTCAGTACTTTCAGTTGTACTGACGCATTCACGCTATCATGCTTTCTTCTTATATTACACCATAGGTTCAGAGATACGAGCCCCAAATCAGCAGAAGCAGTAGCAGTAGTACTTTAGTGCCCAGATTTACAGTGAGTCCTCTTCATTTGAGGACAATATGACATTATTTCTTTATTGTTTTCAGTCAGTTTTCAGTTTTTGGAGTTATTTGGAGACATGTTCCTTGAACTCCTTATTTAGATTGTATTTAGAGACTCTCAGATTTATGATTCAGATTTATGTCATCAGATTTCAGTTATTCCCAGTTGTTTTGGGTATTCAATACCCCATATTGATGTTATGACTTCTCAAATTTTATGTTTTCAGTTGAACCTTATGGCGTTTTGTCATGTTTTCTATATTTCATGATATATTATACAGTCTACAGGTATAAATATCAGTCATGGGTTAGCTTGTGGTCCTTCGAGGTCACGAGCACCATGTGACATTCTAGTTCAAAAAATTGAGGCATTACAGAACAGTTGAAGGATCTCCTAGATAAGGGATTCAACAAACCCAATATGTCTCCGTGGGGATTACCAGTCTTATTCGTGCAAAAGAAAGACTGTTCTCTCAAGATGTGCATTGATTACCGTTAGTTGAATATATTCACAGTCAAGAACAAGTATCCACTTCCCAGAATCGATGACTTATTTGACCAACGTTAGGATGCTTGTTACTTTTTTAAGAGAGACCTCAGGTCAAGCTATCATCAGCTCAGAGTCAGAGAATGTGACATTTTGAAAATAGCTTTCCAAACTCGGTATGGTCACTTTGAATTCTTAGTCATGTCCTTTGGTCTTACCAATGTCCCAACAACTTTCATGGACTTGATGAACCGTGTGTTCAAGTAGTACTTAGACATGTTCATCATAGTCTTCATAGATAACATTCTTGTCTATTTCCGTAGTGAGCATGATCATGCAGACCATCTCAGAATAGTATTGCAGACTCTAAAAAATCATCAGATATTTGCAAAATTTAGTAAGTACGAATTTTGGCTAAGTTTAATAGCATTTCTTGGTCATAGCATTTACGATGATGGCATTAGAGTTGATGCTTAAAAGACCAACGTAGTAAAAAACTAGCCCAGACCCATCTCTTCAAAAAATATCAAGAGTTTCTTGGGTTTGGCTGGCTATTACAGATGATTTGTTAAGGGATTTTCATCTCTTACATCCCCTATGTCCAGATTGACTCAGAAGAAAGTAAAGTTTCAGTGATCAGATTCATGCAAGAAGAGTTTTCAGGAGCTGAAGACTCGACTCACCTTATCCCCAATTTTGACTCTTTTAGATGGTTCAGATGGGTTTTTCTTGTACTATGATGCATCTAGAGTAGGTTTAGGTTATGTCCTTATGTAGCATGGTAAGGCCATAGCCTACGCCTCCAGGCAGCTTAATCCCCATGAGAAGAATTATCTTACTCATGATCTTGAGATAGCAGTTATAGTTTTTGCCTTAAAGATTTAGAGGCACTACTTGTATGGGGTGCATGTAGAAGTGTTCACAAATCACAAAAGCCTCCACCATGTCTTTTTCCAGAAAGATCTTAACCTCCACTAGAGAAGGTGGTTAGAACTCTTGAAAGATTATGATATAAGTGTCCTCTATTATCCAGGAAAGGCCAATGTAGTGGCTGATGCTCTCAGCAGATTGTCTATGGGTAGTGTTGCTCAATTGAAGACAATAATAAGAAGTTAGCTCAGGAAGTCCATCAGCTTGCCTAACTAGGTACGCTTAGTTGATTCAGCAAAAAGTAGTGTGTGGATTCAGAATAGTTTAGAATCATCTTTAGTTTCCAAAGTTAAGAAAAAGCAAGATAGAGATCCCAATCTAGTCAAGTTGAAAGAGTCAGTTATAGATAGGAAAGTAGAGGTTTTCTCCCAAGGGGGAGATAACATTTTTGCGTTGTCAGGGTTGTCTATGTGTTTATGGTATAGATGACTTGAGGCAGCAAATTTTTGTAGAAGAGCATTATGCGTATTACTATATTCATACAGGAGCCACTAAGATGTACCGTGATTTATGGGGGATCTATTGGTGGAGTGGGATGAAGAAAGATATTACAGAGTTTGTGGCTAAGTGTCAATATGTCAGCAGGTTAAGATTGAGCATCAGAAGCCCAGTGGGTCCATGCAGGAGTTCAATATTACCACTTAGAAATGAAAAGAAGTGAACATGGATTTTGTGACGGGTTTGCCTCATACTCATATTTAGAATGATTTAGTTTGGGTCATTATAGACAGGATAACCAAATCAACTCATTTTCTTCTAGTTCATACCTCTTATTCACCCAAGGATTACGCCAAACTCTATATCAGGGAGTTGGTCAGATTACACGGTGTTCCATTATCCATTGTCTCAGATAGAGGTACCCAGTTCACCTCTCAGTTTTGGAAAGCACTCCAAAAGGGTCTTGGTACCCGCGTTCGCCTCAATACAACCTTTTATCCTCAAACAGATAGTCAAGCAGAAAGGACCATTCAGATTTTAGAAGATATGTTACAAGCATGTGCGATTGATTTCAACAACAGCCTTTGATTGAATTTGCATACAACAATATCTATCATTCCAGTATTAAGATGCCTCCGTTTGAATCTCTCTATGGTAGGAAATGCAGATCTCCAATCAGTTGGTTCGAAGTGGGTGAGGCCGCAGTAGTAGGGCCTGTTAGTACTCGATACCTTAAAAAAATTTTAGTTGATCAGATATAGGCTCAAGACATCTCAGAGCCGACAGAAGTCATATGCAGATGTATGCAGAAAAGATATCGAGTTTGAGATCGGTGATAATATATATTTTAAAATCTCTCCCATGAAGGAAGTGAAGAGGTTTGTCAAGAAGGGAAAGCTCAGTCCCCGATATATCGGTCTCTTCAAAATTCTCAGTCACTTTGGCAAAGTAGCTTATGAGCTCGAGTTGCGATAAGATCTAGCTTTAGTACATCCAGTCTTTCATGTATCCTTTCTCAAGAAGTGCATAAGTGATCAAACAGTTGTAGTCCCCATAGAAGGCATAGATGTTCAGAACAATCTCTCTTATGAAGAGATCCCAGTTGAAATTCTTGGCTATCAGATTCATAGACTGAGGAACAGAGAAGTTCCTCTAGTCAAACTTCTTTGGTAGAATCAGTCCATGGAGGGAGCCACTTGGGAAGAAGTAGATATGAGGACCAAATATCCTCACCTCTTCTCCGTAAACTCAGACTCAACCCAAGGTAATAGCTTTTGTTAAGCTTATTTAGTTTCACGCTCAACATTTCATTATAAACTTAGTAGCAATTACCATTGCATATTCAGTCATATATTTATGTGTCAACCAGTCATGTATTTATGAATCAGATATGCATTCTCAATATGAAAAACTCAACTTATCAGTAATCCAAGTCATGCATTCATGAGTCAAGTTATTCATGCATCAGATATGCATATTCAGTATGATGAATTTACCTTATCAGTCATGTCAGTCATAAAACCATTCATCAGATATGCATACTCAGTTTAAATTTTAGTAAATCAGTCATGTCAGTCATGAAACCATTCATCAGCTATGCATACTCAGAATAAATTTTAGTAAATCAGTCATGTCAGTCATGAAATCATGTTTCAATTGTGCATGTCTAGTATGTACTTCAGCTTATCATTTCTCCCATCTTAGTCAGTCTCATTCGAGGGAAAATGTTCATAAGAGAGAGATATTATAAGATCCCGCAAAATCCTAAGTCTAATTCTGCCCCTTAAAGCTAGATAAGAGATCCAACACTTCGAAAATTTTAGTTAAGTGTTAAGGACTTAGTCTCTTTTAAAGCCTTCAAACTTTGAGGATTTATTTCATGACCTTCTCGACCCCAAAACTTTGATTTCTAAGTTAATTCATGATAGGGCAAGTCAATAGTATATCTCGGATGAGTTTTGGAATTTTTGAAATCCATTTAGGGCTTGTTTGGATTTGCAAAACAGTAGCATCGTGCGATATGCGTGCATCGCACGCTCCAGATCACACCCATGAGCATGCGACGCACTCTCCATAGCATGCTCCTGAAATTTTTAGCTTCCAGATCCACATTTTTAAGGATAAAATGGTTTTTTCCCCTTGACCCAATGGTTCCATATCACGGGATTTAGGCCTCAAATAGCCAAGCCATTCATTATTTTCTCAAAATTCACTCAAGAACAAACCCTAGGATCCTCAAGTTAAAGATTTCAATATCAAGAATCCTCCCCAATCTCCATGGAATTTATAGTTAAGGTATGTAAAGTGTTCATCCAAGGGCCCCTTCCACCCTTGGAGTTTAAGAATTTTATTTTAAAAAGCATGATTTATGATTTACATGTTGAGGGTTGAATTAAATCCATGTTGATGATGTTGTGTGATTTCCAAATTGGAATCTTTAATGTGTTTTATGAAATTATGTTAGTATGCGGATTAAAATCATTGAATTTGAAGTGCTTGATATAGTTATGATGTATTAGTTGTTGATTCATGCCCTAGAAAAGGTTATGCCTTCCATGTGTTTGTTAAATGCCAAAGTGAATAAGAATTGTGTATTATGACCTATTTGTGATCTAAATGATAAACTCATGATATATCCACATGTTCAAAATAAGTCCCATACTAAAGCTACGTCTTGTAATGATTTGGTGGAATGATCATAAGTATGGATTTGTGAAATTATGGTATGTTAGTATGCATTCCTATTCATGTGTAAGCTTATGACTTACAAATGTTTCATGAAATCCCTCAATGATTGTATTATGGGTTGTTGACTATGATCATGTATTCAAGAATGGTCTGTATCATTTATTTTGTGCTATCGAGTCCTCGGGGTATTTAATACCCAACAATTTAGCTGTGTACTTAGAGCCAGTGTCAGTTTCCAATATAATCTCAGTCAAGCCACGATCAGTAGAATTCAGTCAGTCTTAGAACTTAGGAAAACTCAGTAGTATTCAGTTCAGTCCTTAGTAACTCAGTCAGTTATCAGAAATCAGTAATATTTTGTTAGTAAACAAAACTCAATGAACTCATTCCAGTTCAGTCCAGTATTCTCAGTTCAGTGTCTATTTAAATGGGAGTAGGATTCAGCATCGAGTGAGTCCAATGATGGGAAATCACCTACTAGCAGAGGGTATAATTCTTAGAAGCAATCCTTACGTTCCAGAACTATGTAGCCAGCGTAGGTTGAGACATCAAAACCAATCAGATGAGGGTTGATGATGTGGTTTAACCTGACAGACGAGGGTCCCACCGTTCTTCTTAGAGTACCTGATAGATGAGGGTCACTCACAGTTTGCCCTTACTAGTGGCGCGATATTGACACTCTTCTAATTGGGGTTACAGATTGGACCCCAACTCTACTATCTTATTTGGGGCAAGTCGATTAGATGATTACCTCCCACAGTCTTAGGCTCAGTCTTCAGAATAGAACTCAGATAGTTCTACAAATTTCAGGACTATCAGATATAGTCACTCAGCTTAGTACGAAACTCAACTAGTTCTATCTGTATCAGGACTGTCAGAGACAGTCACTCAGTTAATAATGTATCAGTTATCAATTATATCAGTTATCAGTAATCTATGCTTTCAGAAAACTCAGTATTCAAAATCCTTATGTCTTCAGTTACAAGTATGCATTCATGCATGTATTCTCATGCAGTCATGTTCATGTTATCAGTCAGTTATAGTTTATGCATATAAGCCCATGCATTCAGCCTACCTCACTTTGCTTACTAGTGCATTCCCACGTACTGATGCATACTTTTCTCTTGCGATATGGTGTTTTATACCATAGGTTAGGACGCTCAAGTTTTCAACCATACTTAGCAGTTCAGATTCTTAGCAGTAGACTAGCAGTGAGTCGTTATCATTCGAGGACCTGATGATTATTTTATTATCTTATTATTTTAGTTCAGTTTTAGTAGATGGAGTTAGTTGGGGACATGTTCCATCAACTCCACAGTTTAGACAGTTTTAGAGGCTTTCAGACTAGAGTATTTCAAACAGTTATTATCAGTTTTGGTATTGTTATGCCTTGTTCAAACATTATTTTATTCAATATTATTCATTTTTGAACCTTATGGTAAATTTCCTCCAGATTTTCCCATATTTCAATGTTATTGTACAGATATTGTAGCAGGTACCAGTCATGGGTTAGCTTATGGTACTTTGAGATTATGAATATGGTGTAGCATTCGGGGTACCAGACTCGAGACGTTACACTGTGATAGCCAAACGGTAATAGGTAGGGTAGGGAGCATGATGTACAATGATAAATCTTATCACATAAGATGGAGACATAATAACGTTAGTGAGCTTCTCTATAGTGGAATTATCATTGTTGATTATGTGAAGTCAAAGGATAATGCGTCGATCCACTTACAAAAGGACTATCTAGAGAAGGAGTTGAGAGGACATCTAAGGGAATGTGTTTATGGCCTAGGACAAGTCAGCATAGCGGTAACTCTACCTTGCAGACTGGAGATCCCAAGCTAGGATCAAGAAGATCAAACAAAGTTGTGTCTGACAGGTTCAACATTGTCAATATACCCAACCCATTCTCATAATGTAGGCAATGTTTAGTAAACAAGGATAAGACTTAATGTGAAAAGTCTTTTAATGATTAACTAAATTTGGAAGATTTAACCAAATAGTTTAATCTATAGGATTGAACGTCAATAAATCACATATGTGAGGGCGAAGTGGAAGCCGCTTCAAGGAGAATATTAGTAAAGGCCTATTCTCTAAGCTCTTATGATACCGATATGTGTTCATGGCTGAAACGAACAAAACCATGAGAATCATAAATGATAAAAGACTGGTTGTGTGACATGTGTTGTCTAGGTGTACATTAAAGCTCGGCGGTTCAAAGATATCAAATCTAACGATTGACCGAGTGCATCCGATGTATATTCACTATGAAAAGTTCAAAGGAAAACCCACTTATCCAGATGCAGTTAGTCTTTGCTTGATGATCATATACTTGTAAAAGTTTTACGAAGAATAGTCATTCCTCATTCATATGGGTGATTGTTGGGTTTACTTAGTATGAATGGAATATGGAGAGACACAACCTTTGAAGAAAAGACATATTGTTTTGGAAAAGGTATGACTGTTCAGATAATTGTGTTTGTTCAGAAATAGACACAATGTTTTTAATGAACAAACATGACTCTTCCAAAGAATACATCTTTTTTGGATGAACCATTTATACCTTTCAGAAGGGGCACTTAATGGCTATATAAACTTACATTTATCCAGAAGTTTAAGTACAATTTTTTTTTGCAGTAAAACTCTTTTTGTTTTCTGAAAATTACTCCGTGCGATCATCTAATCGTTGAGTGAGTTCGAAGAGAAACCGATCGTTTGAGGTACCACTACAGTCGGATTGTTAGGCCATTTTGTCCGTCCACAACCTCGGGTACTTAAGGGGAATTATTTCCTTAAGGGCACTTCGTGAAGTCGAAGGACTTGGCCTTTTCTGTTTCATTTAAATTTCTGAAGAAAAAAAAATACACCTCTTTGAAAGGTCTTTTTGATCTTGTGTAGAGGGTGTTATATAACTTCATAGGTGTTCTTGTTCTTAGACTTGAACTTGTGTTGAAGTTGTTGTGACTAAATACAGATTCTTGTACCCGAAAACATAGAAAACAACACCAACCACTAAGAAGGCGCACTAGCCATCACAACCACTAGGAGTAGGATCGATATATTTGTCAAATGGGACTGATGCACCACCAAATGGTGTTTAACTCGCATGTTCTGCAACTAAATATGGGGAATACGAACAACACTAAATAGTAAATTCAGAAAATATTTCATCATAAGAAAAAGGTAATGACATTTCAAGATCATCATCAGTCAGTACACTTGTGCTTTAGGATCTCATCTATCCAAATTCAAGCATCTATGAGCAGCTCCAACATTAAGGATGTTAAAGTACGTGACCTACTGGTTTAAAACTTATACAAAATTTGAGGAGCCCAAAACCATCATGCTTGGAGATTCACACACAAATCAAACACTTGGAATGGGGGATGTCAAGTTGAGATTTACTTTTGGAAGGGTATTAATCTTAAAAGATGTACTTTATACTCCTTCCATGATAAAAAACTTGATGTCTAGTTTTTTCTTTTTAATAAGGCAGGCTTCAAACAGATTATTGAATCTAATTAGTATGTAATTGTGAAAATTAATATTTTTGTGGGGGAAAGGGTATGCATGTGATGGTATGTTCAAATTGAATGTTGAAATGAATAAAAAATCTAATTCTGTTTATATGCTTTCTTCTACTAATTTTTGACATGCTCGTTTGTGTCATATAAATGATCGTTATGTGGGAATCATGAGTAGTTTAAGATTAATTTCAATGATCAAAAAGAATTTTGAAAAATGTGAAGCTTGTAGTAAAGCTAAAGTCACAAAAAATGCCTTATTACCAAGTTGGAAGAAAAACTAAATTATTAGAATTAATTCATACTAATATTTGTGAACTTGGTGAAATTTTAACTCATGGAGGGAATAGATATTTTATCACTTTTATTGATGATTTTTTAAGTTTACATATGTTTACTTAATGAAAAATAAAAGTGATGCATTTGAGAATTTTAGAATTTTTCTCCATAAAGTTGAAAATCAATTTAATAGGAAAATAAAATGAATTAGAAGTGATAGAGGTCGTGAATATGAGTCACATGAGTTTAATTCTTTTGTAAGATCATTGGGTATAATTCATGAAACTCCTCCTCCTTCTTTTCCTGCATCTAATGGTGTAGCGGAAAGAAAAAATAGAACTTTGATTGAGTTAACTAATGCCATGCTAATTGAGTCTTGTGCACCTTTAATTTTTTGGGGTGAAGCTCTTTTGACTGCTTGTTATGTGTTGAATCGTGTGCGTAATAAAAAGACAAAATTAACGCCTTTTGAATTTCGGAAAGGTCATAAGCCAAATTTGAGATATCTAAGAGTTTGGGGTTGCTTAGCCTATGTAAGGTTAATGGACCCTAAAATCTCTAAGTTGGGTGAAAAAGTTACTACGTGTGCTTTTCTTGGTTATGCTTCAAATAGTACAGTCTATAGATTTTTTAATCTTGAAGATAGTGTGATAATAGAATCAGCTGATGCTATTTTTCATGAAAACAAATTTCCTTTTGATTCTAAAAATAGTGGGGGTCATGGGACTAAAGAGAATATTTTGTCACTACCTAGTTCTTCTACTTCTACTCTAAATAATAATGAAAACGATGATTTTGAGTTAAGAAGAAGTAAACGAGCTAGAGTAGAAAAAGACTTTGGTCCTGATTATTATGTTTTTAATGTTGAAAATGACCCACTCACTTTAAAAGAAGCTTTATCATCACATGTTGCTATTTTCTGAAAAGAGACTGTAAATGATGAAATGGAATCGCTAATTTCTAATAAAACTTGAAAGTTAGTTGATTTTCCACCTGGTTGTAAAACAATTGGATGTAAATGGGTGTTACGTAAAAAATTAAAAACCAGATGGATCTGTTGATAAATATAAAGTTAGGCTAGTTGCTAAAGGTTTTAAACAACTAGAAGGCCTAGAATTTTTTGATACTTTTTCACCGGTAACGAGAATTACATCCATTAGACTTTTAGTCGCTATTACGGGAATTTTTGGTTTACAAATTCATCAAATGAATGTTAAAACTGCTTTTTTAAACGGAGACCTAAATGAAGAGATTTACATGGAACAACCCGAAGGTTTTGTTGAGGCTGACCAAAAAAGCAAAGTGTGAACTTAATAAATCCCTATATGGCTTAAAACAGACATCGAAGCAAAGGCATGAAAAGTTTGATTCTTGCATGGTTGATAATGGATTTAAAACAAATGAGTGTGATAATTGCATATATCATAAGTCTTGAAATAATTTGCATGTTATTATTTGCCTATATGTTGGTGATTTACTGATCTTTGACTCTAACATGAATATTATTGATGAAACTAAAAATATTCTTAGAAGCGATTTTAAAATGAAAGATCTTGGTGAGACAAATTTTATTCTAGGAATACAAATTACTAGAACATATGATGGAATTTTCCTTGGCCAGTCACAGTATGTTGAGAAAATGTTGAAAAAATATAATTTTCATGATTGCAAGCATGTTGTAGCTCCATTTGATTCTAGTGTTCACTTGTTTCCTGTTGAGAGTGAAACGGAAGTAATAAATCAAAAGGAATATGCTAGCATAATTGGAAGTTTGAGATATGTGACTGATTGCAATAGGCCCGATATTGTATATGCAGTAGGAGTACTTAGCAGGTTTACTAGCAAGCCAGGTAATGAACATTGACATGCTATAAACAGAGTAATGAGATATTTAATTGAAACGAAAAATTGTAGTTTGTTCTATACTAAATATCCTGCTGTACTTGAAGGCTTTTGTGATACGGATTGAAATACTTTATCAGGTGATTTCTTATTCTGTACTGGTTATGTTTTTACTTTGGATGGTGGGGCTATTTGTTGAAAGTCTAAAAAGCAAATAGTTATTGCTAACTCTACCATGGAGGCTGAACTAATTGGTTTAGCTTCAGCTACTGAGGAAGCGAATTGGTTAAGAGATTTATTATTTCAAATACCTTATTTTGAAAAATCAATTCCTCCCATATTAATTCATTGTGATAGCACTGCTGTAATTGATAGAGTTCAAAACCGTTATTATAACGGTAAATTCAGACCTATGTGGAGAAAGCACAGTAATGTGAGATCATATTTGACAAATGGTACCATTAATGTTGATTATGTCAAATGTTGTGATAATCTTGCAGATCTGTTGACCAAAGCCTTGGCAAGAGAAAAGGTCGGAGTACATCGAGGGGGATGAGATTGAAGCCTCTTAAATCATGAGTCATATGTGAGGAAACCCAACCTGGAGACTAGAGATCATATAATCAGGTTCAATGAAAAAAACAAATCACATGATGACTTGTTGTGAAAAATGCACTATTTATTTATCCCTCCCTATGATGTAAGTGCATTTTGCCTGTAATGATTGTGAGGTTGAGTTTATTAAAACTCTTAATGAATATCTGTAGCTCGTATAAGTGAGGTGCTAAATTACAGGAGCACTCTCGACGGATTTCACCTATGTGAGTATGAAGGTAGGCCGCTTTCTAATGAGAATTAGACTCATTCTCAAATGACACTCATTAAAATCGGGATAGCACTAGACCATAACGTGCTGGCTAAAAAATTCATTTCAACACATTGATTATTATGTGTAAGTAGTAACTTTTTATTTCCCCTAAGCAATCATAATTCAAGTCTGAGACCACTACAACTCTGGAGTAAAAATTATTGTTTTATTAAGTAAAGATTCAATGCAGAGCATACCTTTATTATGCATGATAATCTTCCTTTAACTAGTGAACTCTTTTGATACTATTAAAAAAAGTGGGAGATTAATGGAGCAAGGGCATTTTAATATTATTATTAATGTCAAAAATATTTTTATTAATGTCAAATTAATTTTTATAATAATCTTTTTAAGACTTTATTTTGTGAAAAAATTATAATATTTATCATTTATTGACATTACGGGATACATTCCCATTCCACTTTTCTTTTTGATGCCTGAAAATTTCTTTTCAAATATGTTAGGCGTGAAACATGGCTAATTGATACTTTTTGAAATTTCAAAAGTTTGGCATGCTAACTTTATGAAATTCAAAATTATTGGCTTGTCTTTCCTGAAAAAAAAATAACAAATTTGCTTTCCTTTTCTTTCACCAACAGGACTTTTACTACCTGTATATATACATATGAGCTTTCAGCTCAAAAGGAATATAAAAAAGGAAAAGAGCAGAGAAAGAAAAATATAAGAAAAAATAAGAGAGTTTATTAGCTGGAGGGAGGTGTTAATTTGTGAGAGCTTTGAACTCAATTCAATTCCAGAGTATTAGTTATATTGTGTAGGCTGTTGTGTTCTGGAGGATAAGTCAAAGAGTATTATTGCTAGACCGGAGAAATAATTATCGTAGTGGGCTTGACTTCGTAAAGAGACAGAGATGTCCGTACCTTAGCCATAAAAGAAGAAATATATTTTTCTTTTCTGTTTTATAATTTTTCAGTTGTAATCAATTGAAATATCATTGTAATTTTATTATAATATCACCAACACGATGATTTAATCAGAAAAATTTAAGCAATATGGTATTCAAGACAAGTTTTCAAAGAAGAAAAACTACTTTAAACCAACAATTTTTATTATTTTTTTTAAAAAATCACCAACAATAATTATTTCTAAAATTGGAGAGGAGACCTAATTTATTTATAGGTTGATAGTTTTTCAATTAATGGGTAAATAGAATTATTAGTCCTAAATAATGCACCAATAAATTTTCGATTTTCTAGTTTAATGTGGTTTCCTAGTTCTAGTAGTATTTAATATAATGGGGATATTGGGTATGGAAATTTTTATAGTGGAGAAGTATTTTAGGTTAGGATGAGTAGTATTTACTATATTATTATACTATTATATTGGGCAAAATATTTTGGGGCAATGCGTTGACCCGAATTGGCGGATTTACCAAAATTGAAACTCCAGCAGTTGGTTAAGGCTGCTGTTGGGGTGTGTTGTGTCTTTAATCTCCAAATTGGAGAAAAACTGAGTCTTTTCATGTCCAAATCGAAGAAAAACAGAGTTTTTCATGTCCAAACCGAAGAAAAACTGAGATTTTTTTGTCCAAATTGGCAAAAAAACGAGTCTTTTCGTGTCTAAAACTGAGATCTTTTGTGGCCGAATTGGGAAAAAACCGACTCTTTTTGTGTCCAAATTGAAGAAAAAACTGAGGTTTGTGGTCTCTGAATCGAAGAAAAACTGAGTCTTTCTCAATCATCAGAGAAAACTGTAGCATGGCAATTATTGATGATATGATACAGCAGAGGAAATCCAATTGCCATGGTCAGCAGGTGATGATGATGATGAAGAAGATGAAGTATTCGATTGCAAATAAATAAAATTAAGGCTAAATATTTAATGAGAAATAGACGAAAAGCTGCTCCTAAGTTTATTCGCCAACAGAAGAAGATGAAAGCAGGACCAGTCCTTCAAATTTGCAAAGGTATACATACATACATACATACATTTTTTTTTCACTTTTGCTTGATTGTTTATATAATAATATATTACCGAGGATAGGATCTTATATAGAAGCTTATAGAGGTTGCGGATTAGGCTAGAAGGTTAGCAGGTAGTTGAGTGAGGTTTGGCTTTTTGGTAGGGTACTGGGGTTTGGAACCACACAAGTGATAAAAGAGTTTTAAATTATTAGTTGGAGGTGACAATTAGTTTATTATGGATTAAGAAAGTTGGGGAAGTTTGAAAACAACCCACAAGTTTTTAAATTTATACTTTGATTCCAATGTATATCTAAAATAATGGGAAACGGAAGGAAAAAAAAATGTCTTTCTCTCTCTTCTCATCCATTGTTATTTTCTCTCTTTTAGCGATTTTTGTTGTTCATTGTTTCTATTTCGACTGCTTTATTCATCATCTTCTGCTTCATTATCATCATCTTCTACTTCATTATCATCTTCATCTTCTTCTTCTCGATCATTTATTGTTGTTGTTGTTGTTGTTGTTGGTACAGCGCTACTGCTGCAATCTGACCAATTTCTTAGGTCAAATTTTGTTTACTACATCACTTTCCACTTTGGCATTACTTCATAGGTGACTTTGATAAGTAAAATTATGATTTTTATTCGTATTTGTCATCTAGGTACACTTTTGTTTTTCCAACAATTGATATAACCGACCTGTTGCAACGGATGAGTAAACCGTTGAAAAGAATAAAAACAGTCCTAATCTATTGCAAAATGAAGAGTAAACCGTTGGAAAGAATAAAAACAGATCACTAATCAGTTATCTGTTGGGTCAATATTTTTTAGATTTCTTCCAAACAGAAGAGTCGTCTATCGCAACAGATGAATGATCTGTTAGATTGTTCACCTGTTGCATCAGATTTTCATCTGTTGCATCATATGTTTCATCTGTTACATCATATGTTTCATCTGTTGCAATACCATTTTTACCAAGACAAACAACAAATCAACCCAGCAACACCAACACATCACACACACACACTAAGAACATCAACTGTGATAAAAAATCACCAATAAATTCGAATCAACAGTACGACAACAAGAAGAAGAAATGCCAGAAATTAGGATTTTATTCAGTCCACATTTTAATGCTAGAAGAGTAATTGGCTCAAGTTCCTCTATTTCTTCATAATTTTTTACCTATGAAAAAGGAAATGGGACGACGAAGAATTCGAAGTTGTTGTCGCCAGAGAAGTCTTCACGTTGATTGACGATTAAAAGTCGAAAAGAAACTCACCCGACTATTTGTCGCCGGAGGTTGAAGGGAGAAATTTTACAGAACTATTGGTTGGAGAAAGTTGAGAGAAGCTGGAGAGAGAGAATGATTGATTTGGATTGAAGAGGGGTGTGGGTTGGGTTGATTTGTATTTTTGAAAAAATTAGAAAGTTTTGAAAATATTAATAAAGTCCACAATTAACTTAATCAAGTTTCCTAATGATGTTTGATCCTTTAAGTTGGTCAATGTCACCAATCCTTCATTCAAGACTTAAAAGACACCTTTTCTTCAATTTTCTCGAGTTACCTGGTATCCCGTAGGTTTAGTCGAGTCCTGGAGACCACAGTTAAAACAACAACATTTTCAGTGTATTCCCACTTAGTGGGGTCTGAGGAGGGTAATGTGTACGAAGACCATACCACTACCTCAGGTGAAGTAGAGACTATTTTCGATAGATCTCTGGCTCAGGACAGATAACAGTATAACAAACACAAAACATAAAAGCATATAAACTAATATAGTATGCAAAATAAACTAACACTGCTAGCTAATACAGAAAATAATACAACCACAAGATAATACTATAAACTATCTATTCAAAATCATAGATATCACTTAAACACCACGAACAGAAAACTCTAGACGCAAAGAGAGCACTCTTCCCTACTGTTACAGATGTACTCTTACACCATAACCCTCTACTTTAATCCGCGTCCTCCATACCTTCTTATCAAGGGTCATGTCCTCTGTAAGCTATAACTGCTCCATATCATGCCTAATCACCGTCCTCCAATATTTCTATGGCCTACCGCTACCCATCTAAAACCGTCCATAGCCAGCCTCTCACAACTCGGTACTAGAGCATCCGAGACCCTCCTCATCATACCTCTGTACTAAAGCAGTTTGTTTATTTTTTTTCATCATCTTCATTAAAAATCTAAGGTTTCTTTGTTACATGTGCTTAATTCTCAAAATAAGGACGACCTCGACTTTCAAAGGTTTTGTAATTTACTTTTTAATCTGTATTTTTTTCTCGATTGTACTCTCTCTTATATATTGTTATACATAGCTATGTTATGTGTAAGGGTAAAGACACACTTTTTTGGGGAGATTTGCTGTAATTTCTATTCCATATACATTGATACGCAATGTATATGGTTGACCCATTTTGCTATTTATACATGCAAGGTTATGTGTAAGGTTATGTATAAGGTTTGTCAGCGGTATGTATATGACTTGAAGAATTCTCATTTTATATGCATAAGGGTTATGTATAAGGGTTGTCTGTGTTATACAATTTATATGGTTTGACCCATTTTTCAAATTTTTCCTGCAGTTATGTTTCACCTTATACTTAGACATATTATGTATAAGTATATGATTTACTAGGTTTATCTTATACATTACTACAATTATGTTTCACAGTTTTTACATTACTAATTTAGTATATGTGCTTTGCACGTGAGATTAGACAATGTCAATTTTGTATGTACATTCTTTCTACACTTAGGGAACAACAATAATAAGAATAATTAAAAAATATTTGATATTTTTCGACTACTTCATTCGACAGCAACATGTTTGTTTCATCAAATTTCAATTCAAAATATTGTAATTGAAAAAAAAAAACAAGAAATGATTAAAAGACAAGAATTTATTGTCAAATTTCACTTGAAAGAGAAACACGAGAAATTATCAATAGGAGAAAATCCATTTTAAACTATTAATTATGTATAATTTCTATATATATAATCTTTAAAGTCAATAATAAAAAAAAATAAAGAGAAATAGAAGAAACTATGATAATGAATAAATCGAAGAGCAACTCGAATCAAAATTAAAAATTAATTAGTAGAAGTAGAAGTGTGTATGTTTGAAATTCTAGTATCACATACAATTCACTCCTACTTCCTTTATGAATAACGAATCCACGTTCACAAGTATTTTCTCTACAATTATACAATAACATATTCATTATATTCACACAAAGTGTGAATTAGGAAGGATAAAGTGTAGAAAGATTGTTTTCGATGCACTCTGGATTCAGGAGACAAACTCTCTAATTATACTAATTTGTATTTTCCTTTTTCAATGCTATTTTAAATTCTTTATATATAATTTAAGTAAAATATATATAAGGTAAACTTCTAGTGATATTTTAAATATTTAGGACATAAGAGTTCAAATATGAAAAAAATTATGCAAATATTACCAGGTTTTTTCTTTCACATATCTTCTTTTCTTTATTTATTCCTTTTTACGTAATTTTTCTTCTTTTTTCTCTATTCTCATTAGTCTTTCCTTTTTGCATATCTTGTATCATATGGATACTTTTAACTACGGATAATACTCATAAAAATATCTGAACTTTGATCGAATTTTTAGTTGAGCATATTGAACTTTACGGGGGGTCCTATTACCCCCTAGACTTTTTTTTTCTTCGTATTTTAATGACATATATCTACCCACTTGGACGTGTAAATATGAGGTTGGCGTGTGTATTACACGCGCCAATACACGTGTAAAAATGAGATATGGCGCTTGTATTACACGCGCCAGCGCCGAAACTTGGTATACAGTTTGGGGGGGGGGGGGGGGGGGCATTAAATCCAATTTAAAAAGTCTAAGGGGTAATAGGATCCCCGTAAAGTTCAGTATGCTCAATTGGAAATCCGGTTAAAGTTCAGGTATTTTTGTAAGTATTATCTTTTTAACTAAGGATAGTATATTTTTTAAAAGTTGTTTGAATATATCACATTTAATTTTCTACGTAAAGGACCTAAAATAACTGACAACACAAGCGGAGCCAAAATTAAATCTAAAAGAATCCAAATTGAGAAAATATTAACTACACGTAACATTAATTTTTATTTTAAATAAAGTTTAAATCATTTTTTGCTTGGTTTTACAAATTAAGTTGCCTATTAGAAATACAATTGGAGTATCATCTATAATATATTAAAAGTGTAAAGGGCCTTAGAAATGTTGTTTGAACTTTTTGCCCTTCATTAAAAAAATTTTATTTAGACAAAATCGTTTTTTCACTATTTTTTCCTAATATTTAACAGTTAAAAATTAATTAAATTATATTTATGATAAAACTTGTTCTTATTAGAAGTCATTAGAATTAATGACAACTAATACCTTTTTTATTAGTTTAAGAATTTTAACTCAATTAAATTTGATTTTAATAAAAAATTCTAAAATATATATGGTAGTTGTCGTTTTTAATTACACAATCATAGAAATGTGATTTTCTATTTTCAAGAGCCCTAAAATTCAACTTTCATGCTACAGACATGAGATTCGGTGGCGGAGGTAGAAGTTAAGAATTATGTTAATTGTTGTTGAGTGAATGGTTGCAGCATTGGCTAATAATCATTAGAATTAAAATTTCTATTCATTTATCTTGATATTTATTTTTTGCATATTTGTTACCCTTTTTCTTCAATCCCGGTTAGTTTGTTTTACTTTGTTTGCTAAAGGTTCCAAGTTTGTTTTAATTTAAATATATTATTTAATGTATTTATATATCTATAATATATTAAAAGTGTGTAGACCCTTAAAAAAGTTATTTGAACTTTTTGTCCTTCATTAAAAGTCTTCGCTTTAAGCAAAATATTCATTTTACTATATATTTTAATACTTTAATAAATAATAATTTAAAATTATATATAAAATTTTCCTTATTTAAATTGTATAACTAAAATTTAGGAGCTCGAAGCTAATTAGAATTTTACCTTTTATTAATTCTTTTTATAGCAAAACACATGAATTATATAGTATTAACTTCATAATACACGTATGTTTTACTTATTTTTTTTCACTTATTCTATCATTATATTTATCTATATAATCTATATAATATACTAAAAGTATGAAGATCCTTAGAAAAGTGATTTGAACTTTTTGCCCTTCATTAAAATAAACTTCAATAGACAAAATCGTCTTTTTGAATTTTTTTCTCCGATTAATTAATATATAAAAAAATATTTACTATTATAGCTAAGAATGGAGGAAAAGGAAGGTTTTCTAAAAAAAAAAAAAAATTGGACTGCTTGTCGGCTAAATTAAAGGGGAGGAAAAAAATAATTTTCTACACCAAAAAATAAATGAGTCCGGTCCAAAGTTTGCTATTGTAGTTACATGGGAAAACAAGTTCGAAAAGTAGGAATATATGGAAAATCCTACTAAAATATTAATTAGTATCCTGTTTGGTTTATAAATTTTCTACTTCTATAAAAAGTATTATACTTTCAGATTCTTCCTCATTGATGTTACTCAATTTTTTTATTATCATATTGTTTTGTGGTAGTTTAAAGATTATTGATGAATGTCGCTTTGAGGAATTTTTTTGTGTGTAAAAGTTAGGTTTTAATTGTATTATTTTGATATCATTTTATTGTTTGTTATAATTTACGGGTGGTCGATGAATGTCGATCAGCTTTGAAGAACTTTTTGTAAACGTTAAGTTTAATTGTATTATTTTGATATTTTTATTATCATACCTTTTTGTTGTAGTTTACAAATGGTAAAAGAATGTCAGCCTGTTTTGAGGAATTTATTTAGGTAAAGATTAGGTTAAATTATATTGTTTTGATATCTTTATTATCGTATTATTTTGTGACAGTTCACAGGTCGTTGATGAATGTCGATCGACTTTGAGGAATCTTTTTGTGTAAAGGTTAGGTTTAATTGTATTATTTTGATATTTTTATTATTGTATTGTTTTATGATAGTTTACAGGTCGTTGATGAATGTCGATCGACTTTGAGAATTTTTATTGTGTAAAGATTAGGTTTAATTATATTGTTTTGATATCTCTATTATCGTGTTGTTTTGTTGTAGTTTACAGGTGTCGATGAATGCTGGTCAGCTTTGAGAATTTTGTGTAAAGGTTAGTTTATAAGTGATAGATGAATGTCGAACAACTTTGAGAATTTTTTTAAGTAAACGTTAGGTTTAATTGTATTGTTTTGGTATTTCTATTATCATATTATTTTGTGGTAGTTTGCAGGTTGTAAACAAATGTCAATCGGCTTTAAAAGAAATTTTGCATAAAGATTAGTTTATAAAGATTAGTTTTAATTGTATTGTTTTAATATCTATAATATCTTTTTATAGCCTCTCATAGATAGATTTTTGGACAAATTCTATTAAAGAATTTGGATAATTCTTGTTTTTCGAATAGAAAAAAAACTTTACTATATCATTAATTACATAAATTCTCCATCTTTACATATTCAAAAGATGTTGAATTTAATTATTGTATTTATCTTTATTATTTAAATAAATATCTTATTTTATATGACGTTTAATCTCATTAAATTAAGATACACGCGTGAGACGCGTACACCTAAACTAGTTATACTAATGTCCCAAACTTTCAAGTGAAATTTTAATTGATTTAAAAACTTATATTTAAGGTGTATAATTATAATAAGGAAAGGTTTGATAATCAACATTACTGTTCGATAATTATAATTAACATGTGCAACGCAGGTATCCTAGACTAATATATATATATATATATATATATATTTTAATCTCAATTTATGTGACACAAATACAATTTAGATAATTAATTATTAAAATAATTTAATTTTTAATTGTTGTGATTTATAACACTATTTCTTCTATTTCAATTTAAGTAACACTGATATAATTTCAAAAGTTAACTTATGAGGTAGTAATTTAATTTCGATAGTCAATCAAATGTTTTATGTTGACATATCATTTTGTGTCTATTTTATGAAATATTATTAATTTTCTAATGCGATCGTAATAATTAATTAGGGGTGATATAGTAAAATAACGATTGAAGCAGCGAAGAATTCGTGTCTTAAATGACTTATAATAACTAATTAAAAGTGATATAATAAAATTACTTTAAAAAATACTTGTGAAAAAAGCATAAATAGGCATCATATAAGACATCAAGTTAATTTAAAAAATCTAAAGTTAATTTATTATTTTTTGTCAATTTTATATTGTTTATTAAATATTATAATTTTTTAATACTTAAATAACCTACAGTAATTAATTTGGGGTAATATAATCAAATTACGATTGAAGCAGCTGAAGTAAGCAACACAAGTAGGCATGTCAATTATTTTATATTTTTATTTAATATTATAAATTTTTAATACTTAAATAACTTATAGTAATTAATTAGGGGTAACATAATAAAATTATAATTGAAGCAACTGAAGCAAACAACACAAGTAGGCACGTCGAACACGTGCCTGCTTATTGACACTTATTATATATATGGTAATATATATATTTATTTATTTGATAATGGGTTTAAAAGAATAAAATGGCCATGCGGGTGGTTACATTAATGACCGAATCAAATCATTACCAAAATAAAATATATATATATATATATTCCAATAAATAAATAAATTTATATTTGAATTAGGGGTATGCATCGGTCGGTTCGGTACGATTTTATATATTACCGGTTCGATTTATCTATTTTCAATTTTTAAATATGTTAAACCAATAACCAAACCAATAAGATATTTTTTATCAGTTTTTAGTCCTTAACAGTTCGATTTTCGGTTTAAGCGATAAGAAAATACTCATAAAATAGAAACAGTGGTAACTAACATGAAAAATAATCGAATCTTAGTTGCAAACAAAAATCCTACATAATGTATTTTAATTTACAAGAATCTTCAAGTTTGAACTAAATATTGTTAGGAGAAATTAGGAGTTTGTATAATTGAAAAAATAGGTTTGTTAATTTGTAGAGATTAAAGAGAAATATCTAATGAGTCGTATATATATATTCTTATTGGGTTATCGATTTACCCAATAATCCAATAAGAAAAAATCGAACCGAATCAATAACTCGATAATTTTTTTTTATAAAACCATTAATAAAAATCGTTAATCCAATAACCTAATAATAATAAAATAATAACATTTTTATCGGTTTGATTTTTGTAGCCCTAATTTGAATCAAGACCAATAAATGCCTATATTGACTCTAAATAAAAGCTGAAAGAGATTAAATTATGGAACAAAGTGACATTTCGCTAATTGGGAAAATGCATCGTTTCCACCACAAACTATACCTGAAAAGTCGAAGCCACACTTAAACTATACTAGTGACCTATTACACACTCAAACTATAAAAAAGTGAAACCATTTACACCCTGTCAAGCTACCACCACTTGCATATGGTGTAGTGTTTTACACGCGCTGTCACGTCAGTAAAAAGTATCACTTTTTTATAGTTAAGGTGTGTAATAGGTCACTTATATAGTTTAGGTGTGGATTCGACTTTTCAACTATAGTTTGAGGTGGAAACGATGACTTTTTCCTTAATGTTTTTAGCCGTTTACTTTTGTTATTTAATAGGCTGGACGCGCCTAAAATAAATGTAACACACGCACCTTAGAATGGGGTTGCGGGGAGGTAATAATATCACTTTTTTATAGTTAAGGTATAATAGGTCACTAGTATAATTTAGGTTTGACTTAGACTTTTCAGATATATTTTAGGATAAAAAAGATACCTTTTCCCTTCGGTAATTTAAATGATCTTTGATATTTTCTCTCTGTTTCCCTATGCATACTAGTGGACAAGGTCCTATGAGCTGGTAAAATAAATATATATTCCTCCAAATGTGAGATTAGTTTGTGACTTGTGAATCTATCAGTGTAAATAAATTTTATCAATATTTAAATCTCATATTTTAATTAAGAAAGTTTACCTGAATATATATAGTTGGCATAATATATAAATATAACCTTAAATTTGAAATCAAATTATTACATTGATCTTAAACTTTGACAGTGCACAAATAAGAACTTTAACTATTCAAAACCTGAACAAATAACACTCCGATCCTATATGGAAAAACGCGTGTTGTACATGTAAAACGGCGCGCGTCTGAGTTGGAATTGAAGGATTTTTTTGTTTAGTTTTTATATAGTTAAAGGGCCTATTTGTATACCAACAAAGTTAAAAGTCATATTTATAATGTGTTTTTTTTATTAGGTGGCACCATATGAATGGATTAGTAATCCACGTCAGAGCAAGTGAGGGATTTTGACCTGACACTGTAAACAGAGGCAGATCTAGAATTTCAACTAAGGGAGTTTCATATTCAAAGAAAACTTAGGATTTTAACTAAGGAAATTCCATATTCAAAGAAAACTTAGTCGAAGGGGGTTCAACACTTACTATAACCACATAATAAATAATTTTAATTATGTATAAATTGTATATTTTTCCGTCGAAAGGAATTTAGCCGAACCCTCGAAGTAAAGAATTATTTATATTAACGGTGTATATATCATAATCAGATTCATTTTTTTTTTGCTGATGAGGATGAGGGGACCGTTGCATATAAATTGATGGGCCCAAAAGAAGTAGAAAATAGGTATTAACATGAATGAAATTTAAGTGGCAATAGGGTTAGCCACGAAGATGTACTTTTAATCAAAACTTCCTACCTCTTTCAAACTACAAAAAGGAAGAAAAAAATTGACAATTCATCTCCATTCAGTATACGGTATTCTTATTGGAGTTTCGACTAATCTGTATCGCGCGTTGTAGGGCTCATTAAGATGACAACGCTTCCAACAGAACTTTCTTCATACCTAAGGTCGAACCCTCGACCTTTGAAGGGTGGAACAACCTCATCCACTGCAATACAACTCATGTTGGTTCTCTCTTATCTGTTAAAAGATTACACTTGATCACTTGTTTGGATTTCATGTGCTATTTTGGCCCTTCACTTAGATACCTATGGATAACAAACACTCTCTTATATAGTCCCCCTAAATATCTTCCCCTCCTTATGCATGCACTTTTTCTACTATCTTTATTATTTTCTCTCTCCATTTGCCTCTACTTCTTGATTGAATATTCAATAGTTTTGTCCATTTCATTCAAAAGATAGACTACGTACATAACCTAAAATGTATCAAAACCAACATCACCCTTTTCCTTGTTTGTGTTGCCACCCTCATACTTACATTAGAATGGTACGATGCCTTTCTCATACTCTCTCTTTAGTATTGTTCTTTTTTCTTTTTTTTTTTTGGTTAGAACTTCAATTTGATAGGTTCAACTTTTAAGATTTTTCAATATTAACTATTATACTTTTGAGATTATAGATTTATATTTTGTCCCGCATACACGATCGTGCTCATTTTGTTAATAATAAGAAAAATACCCTATTTCACCCTTTTAACTATACCAAAAATGGCTGAGACATCTCAACTTAATGGGGTCCTATTGCTCCCGAACTATTAAAAGTGTAATTTTGACACCCTTAATACCTACATGGCACACACATGTGCTTACATGGAACCTTCAGTGTGCTATGTCACGTAGTGCCTTATAGACAAACTTACATTTTTAATTCAGAGGCAGATCTAGAATTTAAAGGTTGTGGGTTCCTAATTTATAATTTTTACCACTAGACCAAATAACACACTTTGTTTGTGAGTTTCCAACTTATAATTCTTATATATTTACTAGTTTTTTCAATATAAATTCAAGAACCGTACGAAAGTTATTGGTTCCCAGAAACCCGCAACTTATACTCTACATCCGTCTCTGTTTTAATTAGTTCAGAGGGTAATAGAACTCCCTTTAAATTGAGGTGATTCTCAGCCATTTTGGATATCGTTCAAGGGTAAAATAGAACATTATCTCTAATAATAATGTTACATTATGGCAGGTACAAAATATGATAGAGAGGTGTTTGGTGCTTGGGATGGATAGAGATGAATGTGCTAAGACACTAGCTATACATGCCAGAATTCGTCCACTCATAACACTAACAGGTCATTAATTATTAATCATTTTTATCATTTTAAGCAGTGGCGGAGTCAGAATTTTCACTAAGAGAATTCATAAGTGAATATAAAAACTAATCGAAAGGGATTCAATATTTAATACATATACATAAAAAATAATTTTTATCATGTATATATAACATAATTTTCCGTCAAAGAGAGTTCGGATAACCCCTAACTGAAGTGTAGATCTGCCACTGATTCGAATCAATTTTGGATGATAAACTCTTGAGCTCAGAAATTCTTTTATAACTTAAACTTAAGTGATACAGTAAAAGTTTTTTCTAGTCTTTCATTGACTAATATTTATGTATCGAATTCTTTATTTGTACATCTGTCTCTTCTGGAAGTCTGATTATCCTTGTCTTTGTTTATATCTCAGCTTGGAACAAATTAAGTTTACTAGATTTTTAATTGACATAATATATAAATATGACTCTAAACTTGATACTAAATTATAATATTGACTTTAAACTTTGACAGTGTATAAGTAGGCTCTTTAACTATACAAATCCTGAACAAATAAACACTCCAATCCTATGTGACAAAATGTGTTTATACACTCAAAACCACGTGCGTCGGAGTTAGAATTGAAGGGGTTTTTTGTTCAGTTTTTATATAGTTAAAGGGCGCACTAGCAAAGTTAAAGGTCATAGTTATAATGTATTTTTTTATTAGGTGGCAGCATCTGAGTGGATAACTAATCCATGTAGGTGCAGGTGAGGTACACGCGTTTAAGTTGTTAAATCAGAGTGTTTATTTGTTCAGGTTTTGTATAGTTAAATAGCCTTCTTGTTCACTGTCAAAAATTAAGGTCAATGCTATAATTTGATGTCAAGTTTAGAGTCATGTTTATATATTTGCGCTTTTAATTTCTTGTTGAAAGAGAACAACATATATACTTGTATTATATATATTTCTTTTATTGATCTTTGACTATATATGATTGACGTTTGCAGTGTGGAGAGAGCTTATGAAGGAGAACAAGGACTTCTTTCAAGCTTATTTCACCAACATACCCTCCTCAAGTAATTTATGAGTCAACTGAGATTGATTTTTACATTAACTAATAATGAAATACTTAAACTATATATTAGTAATTATGTTAACATTTTTGTTAGGCTTTCAAAGAGAACCAAGATTTGGGAGATGGAAACAATATTGACTGCATTGGAGGGGAGACCCAATGTCTGATATTCACATTGAATTCAGACCATATCTAGACATGTTTCTGCGCCCAATCTGAGGGCGGCACTCCCAACAGGAGGCGGCCACCTATAGAAGAGTGATTTGAACTTTTTGACCTTCATTAAAAGGCTCCTGTTTGGACAAAATCGTCTTTTCACCTTTTCTTAAATTATTATTTAAGTTTTTTTTTTAATAATATTGACTCCTAAAATATAATGAACTTGAAAAAATTTTAGTCAATTAAAAACTTCTATGATTATCAATTTAAATTTGACTATTTTTGACAAACTATAAACAACAATAGGAGTACGTTAGTTTTCCCGCTCAAGACCAAGATAGAAATATAAGTTGCTTGCAAAGAAAAATTGCATTCTATATAGGTGTACACTCTAATGAGTTCAAACATTACACTAAATAGGATATTTATTTAAATAATAAATATGAATATAATAATTTAATTTAATAACTTTTGAGTATGTAAAGATGGAGAATTTATTTATTAAACCTAATCTTTACCAAAAATATTTTTAATAAGACATTCATCTATCATCTATAAATTTCAACAAAACAATACAATGATAGAGATATCAAAATAATACAATTAAATCTCATATACGTAGGTTATAATGTATAATAACGTGGAGGAATGTATATAAACATGTATAATTCGGGAGAGAGAAAAATTAAATAACAAATATAGAAGAGAAGGTAAGTGAGAAACTTATGGAATGGAATGATAAAATGCTCAATTTGTTGAGCATGCTGTTAAGCAGCTTAGAGAGAAGAATTGCAGATTGAGAGAATTAGAAGAAGATATTTTCTTATTATGTTCAATTGATTAGTACATTGCTTTATTTATACTAGTGCACCTATACAAGCTTAACATGTATTGCACCTCACCAGATAACTACTCTTATTCAACTAAGTGACAGCTAAGCAATGTAAGTAGGTGCTGTTAACTAACTGTGTAGGTTTAACTTCTACTAACTGCTGCATTTATTCTGATACTCCCCCTCAAGATGGAGTCTGTGTATACATTCAATACTTCCTGAGCAAGTCTGCAAGCTGCTCCTTAGTGCCAATATGTTCTGTACTGATCAAACCACTTTTGATTTTTTTTTCCTAACAAAATGACAATCTATCTCAATGTGCTTAGTCCTCTCATGAAAGATGGGATTAGCACTAATTTGGATTGTTGCCTTGCTGTCACAATGCATCCTGACAGGTGTTTCAATGTTCATAT
This sequence comes from Capsicum annuum, assembly GCF_002878395.1. Taxonomy (NCBI): domain Eukaryota; kingdom Viridiplantae; phylum Streptophyta; class Magnoliopsida; order Solanales; family Solanaceae; genus Capsicum; species Capsicum annuum. The sequence continues at coordinate 3,131,226 of NC_061122.1, read as the reverse complement.
TCAACTCTTTCAAGAGCCCTGTAAGCCATATTACTTCAGACACAACAACTGTCATACTTCTATATTCAGCTTCAGCTGAACTTCTACTTACAGTGTGTTGCTTTTTTTACTTCCATGATAGGAGTGATCTCCCTAGTTTCACCATATATCCAGTCACTGATCTTCTGCTGTTAGGGCATTCTGCCCAGTCAGAGTCACAGAATGCTTGAAGTTGTGTACTAGGAATCCCACTTAGTAATATTCCTTGTCCTGGACAACCTTTGATATACCTCACTAATCTCATGGCTGCCTCCTAATGTGATACCTTTGGCTTCTGCATAAATTGTGACAGTAATTGTACAACAAAGTTTATGTCAGGTCTTGTAGTGGTTAAGTATAGCAATCTCTCAATTAGTCTCTGATATGCAGTGATGTCTCTAAATATTGAGTCACCTGTGTTGCCAGTGCACTCATCAAATTCAACTGTAGTCAGCTTGATGTTAGCCTAGAGGTGTAGCAACTAGCTTGGCACCACTCAAGCCAGTCTCCGCATTAAGCTCTAATGCAAGCTTTCTTTGAGTTAGTAAAATTCCTGTCTTGGACCTCAGCACCTCAATCCCAAGGAAATACTTGAGATCACAAGGATCTTTCATATTGAAACTGTTGTGTAGTGCAACCTTAACCTCCTGAATCAATGTGTTGTTGTTTCCTGTATAAGTAGGTCATCTACATAAATTAATACCACAACTATCTTATTTCCCTTTCTCTTAATGAACAAAGAGTGGTCATAGGCACTTTGTACATAATTTGTTTCTATTAGAGCTTCAGTAAGTTTAAGATTCGATTGCCTAGATGCTTGTTTGAGTCCATACAAAGATTTAAGCAGTTTACATACTTTATTCTCCCCCTGTCTCTGGAAACCCTAAGGCACCTCCATGTAAACATCCTCAGTAAGATCACCTTGGAGAAATGCATTGTGAATATCCATTTGAAATAATGGCCAGTTATGAGATGCAGCAATGCTGATGACAGTTCTCACAGTTACCATTTTGGAAACAGGTGAGAAAGTCTTATGATAATTCAGTCCTTCTTGTTGGTTGTAGCCTTTGGCTACCAACCTAGCCTTATATCTTTCAACTTCACCATTTGATTTATGTTTTACCTTATACACCCACTTGGAACCAATAGCTCTTTTACCAATAGGTAAATCAACCAGTATCTATGTCTTATTCTGTTCCAAGGCTTGAACTTCATCTTTCATGGCTTCAATCCAGTGAGGACAAGTAGAAGCTTCCTTGAATAAAGAAGGTTCTACTTGTGCAGAGAATGCTGCAACATAGGAGTTGTAAGAGTCACTCATACCAGCATAAGTGATGTAATCATCAATGGGGTAGAAGCAAGCAACATTAGTTCTTTTAGACAGAACATAATCCTTGTGCCACAAAGGTGGTTTAGCTGATCTAGCAGTTCTTCTAACATCTGCAGACTCCCCCACCTGTATATTTGGACTAGGAACAATAACAGGTTCTTCATCATGGATATCTGCAGGCTGGTCAATGACATAATCTGCAATAACTTCAGTGGGTTCCTGTTGAACAGGTAGGTCATTAAGAACTGAGTCAGTAACACCAATAGGTAGAGCATAAGTATCACCAGCAGCTATCAACATCTCAGGCTGGTCTAGGACTGGGAAAAGCAAGTCTGGAGAGTCTGTTGAGCCATGTTTGAAGGGGAAAATATACTCCATAAAAGTAACATCTCTACTAATGAAAATAAGGTGATTTTCAAGGTCTAGAAACCTATAGCCCTTTTGAGTCTCTGAATACCCCATCAATACTGTTTTCCTTGCTCTTGGAGCAAATTTATCCACCCTAGGCAACACAGATGCAAAGCATAAACAACCAAAAATCCTTAGGTGACTGAGATCAGGTTCTTGCCTGTATAAAACTTCATGTGGTGATCTTCCATTTAACATTGCACTAGGCATCTTATTAATTAAGTAAGTGGTTGTTTTAACATAATGATCCCAGTACTTTATAGGCATCCCACACTGAAATCTTAGTGCTTTAGCAGTGTTCATGATGTGCCTGTGCTTTCTCTCGACCACCCCATTTTGTTGGGGAGTATAAGCACAGGAACTTTAATGAACAATACCAAGAGAAGAAAATAAAGTATTACAATTCACATTGAAGAACTCCGTACTATTATCTGTTCTTATAACCTGCACTTTGACATCAAACTGTGTATGTACCATGGTCAAGAAATCCTTTAAAACTCTATATACTTCAGTTTTACATTGAATTAGACATATCCAAGTAAATTTGTTGTAATCATCAACAACTGTGAAAAAGTATTGCTTTCTATCATATGTAGGTGTTTTGTATGGCCCCCAAACATCTACATGAATAAGCTGGAAGCAATATGTGGACTTACTTTGACTATCAGGAAACACTAATCTACTTTGCTTAGCTACAAGTTAAGTTTGACAAGAATTAAGTTGCCTACTATCAATGTGACCTCTGAGTGCTGAAATATGTTGCATAGGTTGATAAGAAGGGTGACCCAGTCTATCATGCCACAAGTCAGTTTGATTGTGTTCCTTTATTGTTAAGCTAACAACTGCATTTATTTCATTCTTCAGTAAGTACAAACCATTGTGTTCTCTACCAGTCCCAATCACCTTGCCACTGTAAAGACCCTACAAGATATAAAAATTAGGGAAGAAATTGACACTGCAAGATAAGTCCTTAGTCAGCCTTGCTACTGAAAGTCTATTGAACTTGAAGTCAGGGACATGTAGGACATTTTTCACTGCAAATTTTCCCAGAATAACAGTTTCTCCAGAATGTTTAACCATTGACTTCTTTCTTGTGGGCATCTGTACTGTTTCTGTGATTTCTAGTTCCTTTATATGAGTTAAAAAGTCTTTACATGGGGTAATATGGTGAGCAGCTCCTGCGTCAATAATCCAATTTTATATACCACAGTCATTGTTCAAAGAAACATTACCTGCTAGATTAGCTTTGAAGTCATTTGCATTTTTATTATGCTTCAAAGTATGAACCTGCTCAATATCATTAATAGTGAGCTCATGTAGTTCCTGTTCTCCTTTATTTGTTGTTGTTGCATTATTTGCATAAGACCTGAAGCTTGAAGGTCCAACATGGTTGTAATTTCCTGTTCTAGAGTTATTGACTCCATTAGGATAAGCTGGTATGTGTGGTGATCTAGACATGGGAAATTTCTTCTTGCTTCTAAAATCAGGTGGAAAACCCACTAGTCTATAACAGTCAGCTGTTACATGGTTTCTGTATCCACAAATCTCACAAGCTTCCCCTGATTGTGGCTTCTTTTCATCTTTGAAAGTATTACCCTTACCTGCTAACATGGTAAAGGGTTCCTTGGTAGATCTCACTACACCTAACAATCTCTGACTTTCCTCTTGAACTACAATCGAATAAGCTTGATTAACACTAGGTGTTTTTAGTTTTAGATGAATATCACTGCGCACATGACTAAATGTCTCATTCAATCCCATTAGAAATATTAATAACCTTTGTTGCTGCAAATGTTCAATATAAGGCTTATCTTCAGCACAATTGCACCCGGGAGAAGGAACTAACACATCTAATTCATCCCACAGATCACACAATTTCAAATAGTACTCAATAACAGAATCAGTACCTTGTCTAATCCCAACAACTTCATTCCATAACTGGTAGACGCGAGTGAGATTAGATTTCTCAAAACGCTCCTTGAAGTCCTCCCAGACACGTCGAGCATTTAAAGCATATACGATAGAAGTAAACAAATTTGGTGCAACAGTGCTGCTTATCCGTGACAAAACAACAGCATTACATCTTTTCCATTGAGCAAGTAGTTCACCTTTGTACGAACTCTTCACACAGGTGCCATTAACAAAACCTAATTTGTTTTTTACCAATAACGCCTGCCTCATTGACCTGCTCCATAACCCATAGTTTTCCGATCCGGTGAGCTTAACTGCAATCAAAGCAAGACCAGGTGTATCCGTAGATTACAAGTACAATGGATGATTGTGCTCTTAGGTAGCAACTGTCAGATCTGCCATTGATGAATCCTCGAATTGAGAAAGAAAAAATTAACTACGCGGAAGACTAACTCGTCACAGAGATCTCTGCTTTGATACCATGAGAAACTTATGGAATGGAATGATAAAATGCTCAATCTGTTGAGCTCATGCTGCTAAGCAGCTTAGAGAGAAGAATTGCAGATTGAGAGAATTAGAAGAAGATATTTTCTTATTATGTTCAATTGATCAGTACATTGCTTTATTTATACTAGTGCACCTATACAAGCTTCACACGTATTGCACCTCACCAGATAACTACTCTTATCCATCTAAGTGACAGCTAAGCAATGTAAGTGGGTGCTATTAACAAACTGTGTAGGTTTAACTTCCACTAACTGTTGCACTTATTCTGATAGTAAGTAACAAGCAAACATCTGCAATTTATGTTGTTTACCAAATGTAAATCCATAGTTGACCCAACTGCTTTATTTATCATCCATATTTTGATTCTTTAATTTTCTTTGATGTACAAACTTTTAGAAGTTGAAGTTCCGGTGAAAAATAGTTTGTACACTATTTCTATTATAGTACAATTGATTTTGGGAATCACCAAAGTTGATTTGCTCATTGCATCTACCTACCCACCCTCCTTAAACTACCCTACCCCAAAGCCATGGAAAAAAATTGATAAAATGGCATCCTGATGCACTAAAGTGTCCGTTATATGCAGTTACTGGCTTTCTTTCAATATAGGAAAAATGATATTCATATCATATACCAATTGATGTAAGATATATATTTCAATTTACAAACACATGGAGAGAGATGGTGACGAAAATCATACTGTGGACTGGAGAGCTAAACATTTGTGACCCATCTATGCTGATAGTACACATTTCTCTTCTCTCTCCCTCATCGTCATATTGTGAACTACGTTGCTCAGACTCTCCTAAAATGCACATTTTTGGAGGATTGTAACACCCGGAACATTCGGGCCAGAATTTGAACTCGTATGCGTATAGGCCCAAATCTAGATGATTCTAGTTGAATATAAGGGTTAAGATTAATTATGTGGCGTGGTTAGTGCTTTAATTTGAATATGAATTATGGTCATACGAAACCAACACAAAGTTTAGTTACAACTAATTGATTTATTCATGAGTTCTCTTCACTTGTGTACCCATTTTAAGACTTTTCAAGAACTTAATTCTATAATGATGAAAGATGATATGAAGTCATAGATGAACTTGCAAGTGCTTTGGAATTGTTTTCAAAAATCTTTTATGAATCATGGTCTCTTCTAATGATACCAAGAACCTTCATAGTGATGCTTAAATGATGAACAGAATGACTTGCAAGTCATGATATGACGATATCATTATGATATGAATTTTTATGTTTAGTGGATGGTTGATGAAATAAAGACGAAATGTTTATTTTTAAAAGATGATTTATGATATGAATATGCTACAATATTGGCTTAAAAAGAATTAGATGGCTGATTGAGAAGGTATGAGTTTAAAAGGCTCACTATCCGAAACCTATATTTTGCCACCGTAAGGGTGGTTCGCTCCTTAATTGAACAATCCTATGTGGCATCTCTATGAGGATGATTTATATAGGCCTTTATGATGTATATCCCAATCCATGAGGCAACATTGATTGGGGCCTTGCTGGTCGGGTGCTTATCGGATCCACATAGCTCGTGGTGTATATGTGTATATATAATGTCAATGATATCATCTAGTTCAAAAGTAATACTCCCTCCGTCCCACTTTATGTATCATCATTTCCTTTTTGGTTCGTCCCAAAAAGAATGTCATCTTTCCTTATTTGGTAACTGTTTAAAAACACAATTTCACTTGTACCCTTATTAGTTCCACTTAATTAAAAAAAAGTTAATAACACATTTTTTGATAAAGGGCAATTTGATAAACATTACCAAGTGTTCCCTTGTTTCTTAAACTTCGTGTCCGATCAAATGACGACACATAAAATGAGACGGAGGAAGTATTAAAGAACATTTATGAGTCTTTTCAGTTGATGATTTACGTCCATAATATCCCATGTTTCCTCGTCCAATTTATGGTTTCAATTTTATGTTTTTTTTGGTAAGAGTTTCAATTTTACTTTACGTTATGCTTAAAGCAATATGGGCCAATTTTACTTTATGTTATGCTTAAATTTATGGTTTCAATTTATGTCCTTCTCAATTTTACATATCAATACATTTTTAGAGCGGTCAATATGGGTCAGGCCGGTTGGGCCGATCCGATTCGGCCTATAATTTGATGGAGTTGGATTTCAGTTTTTGTAGCTCATTTAAGAACAGAGCTTTTTAGCCCGACCCGGATAAGCCCGTGGCCCGTGGAGATTGAGTAATGTGGGTTGGGTTAGCCCGTAGGCCGACCCATAAGTCAAATACATGCAACTAATTAGATTGCTTATAAGTATTTTTATTTGGGTCGAAGGATATCATATCAAAAGTTATTTAATTTCGCTATTAGAAGTATTTTTAAGGGTGTTGGAGATTTAATTAACAAGTATTAACACTATGTAATATTATTTGATAATATTTATGTTTATTAACACTCTAAAATTAAATTATAAAATATTAATTTTTAAAAAGTGGGCTGACCCGTGAGGCCCGCAGCCCAGAGAATAATGGTGTGGGCTTGGTGTTTTTTGGCCCATCATTTTGATGGGCCGACTCAAACTCAAAGCCCATGTGGGCTAATCCTGATGGGTTGGACCGACCCATATTAACAGCTCTAATTTCAGGTCTTGGACGCTGCATCGTTTTATTGAGCAGAACATTATACAGTAATGACTCATTTCCTTGTCATCTCATTTACCTTAAACTTGATCCACTTACTATATATCTAAGCAGACATTTAATTAATTAAAATAATATAATTTAGTTTGTTACAATGACTCATTTAATTAATTAAGCAGACATTTAATCAGTTGCCTTACTTTTCAACAATTAATTACAATAATGTAATTTAGTTTGTTACTTTGCTTATTGGCCAACAAGTGTCTTAAATAGTTCATAAACCTCTCAAACCACCAATGACTTTGATATATAATTAAATAAAAATATTCATCTCAAAGTGGAACTCTGAAAACTTTACGGTCAACTTTTTAAGTGCTTGTTTGGTAGTTGTATAACATATGATAATAATTTATACAATAAAATTACATCTGATAAGCACACCAAGATTTCTACTGGTCTATTTTTCAAAAAAATATAAACCAATCATGTGGCTTTTAAGATTTTTCTTTTCTTTTTTAAAAAATAATTATTAGGGGTCAACTATGAAAATGGGCAACTCAAAAGAGACAAATATAGGAAATGAATTGGCCAAAAAGACAAAGAAAAAAGGGTGCCAATGAAATTAAGAAAAATAATAATTTAAAGATAACTTTTGAATAAATAAATATGGATAATTTAGACATAATATGACAAAGATAACTACAGTAACATAAATATTAAAAGTAATATTAACCAAAGAAACAAAAGAAATATATGAACCACAATTACTCAATTGTATAAAACTTTATATTAAAAAGCTTGTGCCTTTTTTAGGTCTTGCATGAAAGGTTCATGCAAAAGGAGGTACATAATAAATAAAGGAAGTTTCATGACCACGAGATTCTAAGTCTAAATATTACATAAATTGAGTTTGTATATATCTCGATTATTCTATCGAGTATATCAGATAATTATATTCATCAAAGAGTATTCGGACAAATTAAAAGAAATAATCACTACTTAATGTTTTGATGAGATAATCTGAACTTAAACTCTTACACTTCTTCTTCATTTTATTGATTACTAGGTCATATGCACTTTCTATGCTTGCAATTCACCAATAATTATTTAGAGAGTTCTTGATAAGTTTATAAGTATCTACGCGTTTAATAAACAAAAAAGTTTTCATAAGTCAATAAATCTCCTAAGTTCATTATATATCTATCTTTTTCATGTAACAATAAGGGAAAAAGGTTCGAATAATATCTAAACCTTGGTAAATTTTGCTGTAACATGTCTTAACTTTGCGGGGGTCCTATGACCCCCAGAATATTTATTACCGTATTTCTATGGTATATATTTGTCCAGCTGGATCACTGTGTGAATACACGTGTACTAGCCCGTAAAGGTTTGAAGTGGTCCAGCTGGACAAATATATACCACAGAAATACGATAATAAATAGTCCGGGGGGGGGGGGGGGGCAGTCATAGGACCTCCACAAAGTTGAGGCGTGTTACAGTAAATTTCACCAAAGTTTAAATATATTTCTGACTCTTTTCCCTAACAATAATGTTGAATTTATATTAATTTCTTCTAAATAACCTTAAAAATTTCAAATAACAAGCTTATTATGTGATAAGTGTTGGATTAAAATAGCAAATCATGTTGGTCATGTTAGGTCATGAACAATTTAAATTAACAGCTAGCATAATCTATATATGGTTATTAAACACTCTAATTAAATTGTTAAGTGGGTTTAACCCTGTCAACATAAAAGACCATTAAGTGGAGGTTTAATTTGTTAATTAGGCCATTAAGTGGAGGTTTTCATATCACCACCATATAAACCTAAAAAAAAAAAGAAAAATTTGAATTTGATGGCTTTTAAAAGTATTAGTAACAGTTAGTGGTTTATGCCTCCTTAGATTTCCATTAGCATAGCCCATTTGTGGTTTGAGTTTTTAGTTTTATTTTAAAAATAATAAATTAGGAAAAATAATGTAAACATACACCTTAAATTATTATATTTACACAAATTTCTACCCTTACAAAATAGTTACAATAATTTAAACTAATTATGTATCTTCGTTGGATGTATTGGGAGCTCATTATGCATCTGGATAGACCCAAAATCGAAAAAAATGTATTGGGAGATAATTACGTATCTTTACAAAGGAAAAAATGTATCTTCGTTGGATATATTATGTATCTCGACAAATCCAAAATAAAAAAAAATGTATCAAGATTTAATTATGTCTTTTACAAAAGAAAAAAATATATCTTCATTCCATATTTAGTATGTCGGAGACAAATTTAACTAATAATGAAGAGATCTTATTCATTCCATCAAAATCCTTGGGCTTTTTTTTTCTTTTTTGTCTTTTGTCAATTTATTATAAAGTAAGACAAACATAGAGGATAATTAGTTTTATAAATTGTATTCATTATATAAAAAAAAAAAAAATATATTAACAGATAGTGGTTTATGCCTTCATATATTCCCATTAGATAATTTATATGTGACTCACCATTTCCAACTTTAATTTGCTCTAAAAAGTTTAGACCATTTTCTTTATTTAATTTATTTAATATAAATATTTGGAAGTAATGGGATACATCAAATACCTTATTAGAAGTGGAGTGAAAATAACCTTTGGGATTAGAATAACTCTTGCACACATTTTAAGTTGATATACTATATGGCATATAGAGATGGGCATGGTATGGTATATACCGAATATCATATCGAAATTGAAAATTTTTATATTGTGGTATGAATGTTATTGTATTTGATATGGTGTTTGGTAGGAATTTTAAATTATTTTGGTATTTAGTACGGTATTTGGTATTTATTACATAAATACCGAAATACCATATACCGCACCGAAGTTTTTTAATAGTATATAAAATCCATATTATATATAATTTTAATATTATTAAATATATTTATATATCATCCATTAGCCAAAGAAAAGACACTAATTATGATATGTTGTTGCAAATTTTTTTCACAAAGGTAAGAGGCCTGAATCCTGATACAGAACTTTGTTCATAAGCAAGTGAAAGAACACATTTCAGTATTATAACGCATTCAAATCTGTGTAATCGCATTTTGATGAACTTACATGTATTGTCTGATTTTGCTTGGGCTATATGAAATACAAGTAAATGATTGAAACTGTTGCATCATAATCTGATATGATTGAGACGTTTTTAAAGTTCAAAATTATAGTTATTTTTATATGAATATTTGTAAGTTAAAATAAAATAAAGTATGGTTATCGAATTACCATACCGTAAAATACGAAATCGAAATTAAAAATACCGAATCATACCAAACTAATTTGGTATGTTAATGATATTGTTCTTTTAGATACCAAAAATTAAAGTTATCGTATCAAAATTTAAAATACCGTACCGTATCATATCCACCCTTAATAACATATGCTAATACCCGCCTGATATAACAACTGTCACTACATTTAAATTGTGGCTACATTTTGTAATTGCACAAAATAGTCTAGCAAATACGATAAAGTTAAAATTTTATATTTTTGTATGTTCAATATTAACAATATTAAATTCATTACAAGATAAGTGCACTTAGTTTTCCAGCTAACTGTTTGAATGGGAATTGGTTAAAGATGAAATATTTCAATGTTTGATTACATTTCAAAGGATAGAAAATTGAAGGGTCGTAGTTGGTATAATGTGATTGATGATGTAAAATTATTTTGATCAAGTATTACAATAAAGTTACTATACAGTTATATGTAACGAAAAAGTCACTCAATTTTATCTACGTATCATACCGTAAGATAGGACTTACAAATATCAAACTATCTTTTATACTAGCTAGTCGCTGTAACATCTTCATGTATGTAATTATAATTAGTTCGGCGTCCGACTAAATACAGATTCAAGTTAGAAAATCTCACACTAGAGATGAATCACGCTCCAACAATGATGGCCTGATGGTCAAGCTAAGGCTCGAATCGAGACCTCTAATTAACGATGAAGAAATATGTATTCATCACTTCATAAAATCTTTTTGGTTGTTGTAATATAGTGACTTTATGTGAATACTTGGTGATCACTTTAATTTACTTATAGCCAAATAAGATAAATAATAGTATGGTTGTATTATTACAGAATTCGTGCTAAGTTTCGTTGCTCGGACTCTTCAAAATCTAGCCACATTCATATCAAATTCTTTAAAAGTGCATTATTTTTAAAGAAATCCAACACGTATCTAATGAAATTTTTGAAGAGTCCGAACAACTTAGATTTATGGTAATAACACTTATCAAATATTCAATGATTATACAAGTAGATCAAATGGGAAACATGAATAGTGCAATTTGGTGTGATATTCCAACCAACTCCAACTAGCATATATCTCGATTGATTTTGCAGCTACATGCTAACTTACATATAGGGTGGACATGGTATCGTATATATCGAACTATGATATAAAATTAAAATTTTTAATAACGTGATTTTGATATATTATGGTATAAGGTATGTATTTTAATTTTTTTTGGTGTTTATAATATATAAATGACATATCAAAATATCTAATATCAAACATAAATAACTTATATATATTATTAAAATATAAATAAATATACAACTTAGTATTAGAATAAAACTAAATGTTTAGAGACGTTGAAACTTTGGGTTTATCTTGATTGAAAATGTCTTTTTTATGTAGTTGATTAACGAAAGTTTTGTACTTTCTTCTGGATATATTTTCTTACACGTGTAAACTGTAAATGCGTTAGTAAGATACAATTGAAACGTGTTTCTGAAAATTCGAAGTCATAATACTCTATTATATGATCGAGTATATATTTTCGAAATTGAACAAACTATGACTTTCGATTACCATTCTACAAAATACTGAAATCAAACTTTAAAATACTGAATCATACCGAATTAACATCGTATGATTATTATATAATATTTTTAAAATCTAAAGACTAAAATCACCGTATCGAAATTTTAAATACCATACCATACCGTAAATATATATACCTCAACTTACATGTGTTAAGACTAATTACACAATGCTGCTATCTCCAATTTGAAGAAAGTAAAATAACAATTTGAATTTTTCAAAAATCAACTTGGCAATTATTTATTATTTTATTAGAATCTAAAGTATGGTTGTAGTAATTCAATTTGAACCTGTCAAACATATTTATCTTGATATTGCGTGCATGCATGCGTGTATCCATATATAATATTCTCTCCTGACATTATTTTCTTATTAGTCCGTATTAAAAAAATATTTATTTTTGAAATTTAAAAAATAATTACTTTAGACTTTCATTTAACACTTAATAACAAACATTTTATAGTCTTATAATCGTATATATGAATATATATAAATACTATAATAAATTAAAACGTTAAGTTTCAAAAATATTCTTTACTAGCTAGATAGCAATTAAACTTACATGCAAAGTTACTCAAGCCGCCAAGCCAATTCATTTGTACGTTATTTTATAATCTCTTTTAATAATTAAATTCAAACACTTATAATATTTATATCATTATTTTAATTAGACCACAGATATATTATACACTTGTAATATTAAAATACAAGTGTATGATTTGTGGGCGCATATATTCATGTGATAGCACAATTTCCCTATAGGGCGGATCTAGTCTTTGTTTCGACACAGATTCAATCAAATTCAGTAACTTTATTTCAAGTTATGTATTGTCTGATAGATTCTATTTTATACTTACATAATATTAATTTAAAATTCATAAATTTTAAATTTTGATATCACCTCTGATTGTTTTTTCTGTATTTCAGCTTAAATTATTTAAACATAAACTAAATTCATGACATACGTACACAATATTAGTTTAAAATTCCTATATTCATGAATTCTATTTAATACGTATACAATATTAGTTTAAAATTCCTATATTCATGAATTCTATTTAATATGTATACAATATTAGTTTAAAATTCATAAATTTCAAATTTCGATATGGCCT